>NC_141994.1:20436215-20723715 GCF_049901715.1 Pseudonaja textilis | reverse complement strand
CTGCTCTTCAGAGTTACCAGTTCAATAGAACTGGGCTGAACTGGTAGCATCCCATCTCTGATTGGCCCTCCCACCCACCCATGTGCTTTTCTCTTCTTTATCCTCTCAGCTGATTGGCACTGCAGGCCTCAGCTGGTGTGCATGTGTGATCACTGAACCGGTAGTGAAACAGGTAGGATCCCACTGCTGTTTTGAGGCCTTTTGAAAAGACATTTGGGCTTACGTTTGGCTGTCGTACAAGGCTGAGCTGCACAACTAACTGTCCTATTCTCCAGGCACATGCAGACTTTACAGGGTTCAGTGGAAGGAATCCATGTTTCCAAGGGCTGTTGGGAAAAAAAAAAAGAGAAGGATACATGAGTCTTTCTAATTGGTTTGGATGCAAACGAAAGCTACCGCCTTTGACCCGAGGTACAAATAATTTCAGGGCCTCGCTCTTTCCCCCAATTGCACCAGCACGCTCCTGAAAATACTGGAAGAAAGAGAAACGTGTCATTAAATAAAGCATACCAAATATTAACTCAATAAGACAAGTAAAGCCAGACTTTGGAAAATTTCAGGACATATAGTGTTTCGCATTATTTCCTTGGTCATGCATTTTACAACAAAGGCACACCAAGCCTATTTTTCACTAAAAACGTTCCAGATTCTTCCATGAGCATATCCTTTCCTAAGAATATAGGCTGATGGTAAACAGACATGGAACTACATAACTGTAACTCCTTGGAGAGGCTGATAAAAAGCAATAAATAACTCCAGAGAGCAATGGACACCAAAGGTGTTCCACAGATGGAAATAAAATGAGAGGAAAATATTAAATAGCCTAAGGCTACCCCTGCTCACAAAGCAAAAGCTGAGATTTTCATTTCTGAGGGACACCTAGGATATTTTTTGCCTCAGGTTCCATTTTGAAAATTATGTCCCCGTGACATAATATTTATTTCTTTATATGGCATTTTGAAAAACGATGTGGAATTTTCCACATAGTAGTGACGGTCAGGGAGAAAAGGCCTGTGATGACCTGGGGCATGACACAAAAATAACTAAGGCACCAAAATAGTTCATTTAATGCCTCCATCTTGGCCCCAATGTCCAATTATCCTCGGCTGGATATCAAACTCTTAAAGAAAACAGTTTATGGAGGGAGTAAATGCAGTCCGCACCCAAAGTAAAGTTAATTCGAAATAAAAAAACCCAACACAAACCACAGTGAAGGAATTACTACAGCAGGCAAGGACGATTAATTGCGAACTTCTACCAGATAATGGAGCAACCACAGTTGGGAGGAAGCCAAAACACAGATAAGCTCCAACAAGAATAATGCATGCTTTGCTACCACCACTGGGCCATGCGCAGTTTTTCCTTTTAAACAGTCCTCACAGCTGCAGCCCATGAAGGGATCAGAGCCCCTTCCTCCCACATAGAGTAAATTCAGGCTGAAAACAAAGTACATACAAACTGTAAATAAAAATCCAAACAGACAAAGCTGCAGTAATTAACTTGACAGGGCAAGAGAAGGAATTGCAGACTTGAAAACCAAGCAAAACACACACAGTTGGGAAGATGCCAGGAGACCAGATAAGCCTCCACGGTACCAGATAATTCATGATTTGCTCCCAACAGTTTGCTTTTTAAACACTGTGTTCCCAGCTGCAGCTAATGAAGGGAATCAGGGCCCTTTCCTCCCCCAAAAGCCACGTAACCTACATTCCTCCCTTATCCGCTCCTCCCTGCGTGCCCTAGGATGAAGAGGTGATGGGCCTGGGTCTTCCTCTGAATGCCCAGCTGGCCTGTGCCCTTCCCCAGTTTCCTCCACAACATCCAGAGCCACACTTCCACTCCCTGTCAGCTGTTCCTCCTCTCCCTCGGAGTCAGACTCCAACAGGGGCATGACAAGGCCCAACAAAAGAAGGATAAGATTCCTGCCATTTATTTGTTTGTTTATTGGTTAAAAGAATTAAAAATAGCTTATTTCTCTGTGGAGCTATTCTGGAATGGAAAAAAAAGATAGCAAATGTAATAATAACAGTAGCAAAGTAATATTGTATAAATAATAAACTGCTGGAGTATAGGTAGGCCTCGGCTTACGACCACAACTGAGCTCAACATTTCTGTTGCTGAGCAAGATGGTTGAAAAGTGAGTTTTGTCCCATTTTACGGCCTTTTTTGCCACAGTTGTTAAGTGAATCACTGCAGTTGTTAAGTTGGTAACACTATTGTTAAGTGAGTCCGGCTTCCCTATTGACTTTGCTTGCTGGAAGGTAGCAGAAGGGGATCATGTGACCCCAGGGTACTGCGACTGTCATAAATAGGTGCCAGTGGCCACTGGCCCCTGAATTTTGATCAAGTGACCATGGGGAATGCTGCAACAATCCAAAATAGCAATAGCCCTTAGACATATACCGCTTCACAATGCTTTACAGCCCTCTCTAAGAGGTTTACAGAGTCAGCCTATTGCCCCCAACAATCTGGGTCCTCATTTTATGCACCTCGGGAGGATGGAAGGCTGAATCAAACTGTGTTATGCCCCTGTTGGACTCTGATTCAGAGGGGAAGGCCAAGCAGCTGACAGGGAATGGGAGTGTGGCTCTGTTGGCTGTGGAAGAAACTGGGGAAGGGCAAAGTCCATCTGGGCATAGCAGGTAGAGAGGTAGAGCAAGGCAGATGGCGTTCAGAGGAAGACCCAGGCCCACCCCCTCTTTATCCTAGGGCACACAGGGAGGAACGGAGAAGGGAGCAATGTGGGTTACGTGGCTTTTGGGGGAGGAAAGGGCCCTGATTCCCTTCATTAGCTGCAGCTGGGAACACAGTGTTTAAAAAGGGAAGTTGCGCATAGCAAACTGTTGGAAGCAAATCATGAATTATCTGGTATCGTGGAGGCTTATCTGGTCTCCTGGCATCTTCCCAACTGTGTGTGTTTTGCTGGGTTTTCAAGTCTGCAATTCCTTCTCCTGCCCTGTCAAGTTAATTACTGCAGCTTTGTCTGTTTGGATTTTTATTTACAGTTTGTATGTACTTTGTTTTCAGCCTGAATTTCCTCCACTTAAAGACTGTTCTTGGGAGAGTTTTTCCCCCAGCTGGAGGTAACCTGGACATTGGGGGCAAAGTTGGAGGTATTAAATGGACACTTCTTGCTTACTTGACTGTGTTGCCTTTGTGTCACGCCCCAGGTCATCACAATCTTGAGCCTGGTGAGATTCAAACTGTCAAACTTCTGGCAGCTGGCAGTCAGCAGAAGAGACCTGCAGTACTGCCTTCTAACCACTGCGCCACCATGGCTCATGGTGTAATGTAAAAAAAACCAACAACTGTCATGTCACTTTTTTTTCAGTGCTGTCGTAACTTCGAACCATCACAAAAATGGGTTGTTGTAAGTTGAGGACTACCTGTATCTGCTGAAGTTGATACTCGGTGGATGGCACTGATATAGGGACCGGATCCTATGAAATCTGAAAGTTCCTCTCTCTCTGAAGGTTTTTCATTTTCTCAGTAGATAAGGGGGTAGGGAACGATGGCCCTTTTATGACTTGTGGGCTTCAACTCCCAGAATTCCTGAGCCAGCCAGGGGAATTCTGGGAGTTGAAGTCCACAAGTCATAAAAGGGCCATCATTCTCCCTCTCCGCAATAAATGATGGGAGTCCAGAATGAAAGCCTCACCTGATGACGAGTTCCATCTTCACTGATGCATTGGGAGCAGAAGTCTTCGTGAACACAGGTGCCATCCAGGACAACCTGTCCAGGTGGACAGAAACAGCCCTCGGTGGGGTAGTCCATGCAGACTTGCAAGTTGGTCCCATTCTCACAGTGTTTCGTGCAGCCTTTCTGGCAATGCTGGTATATCAGAGAGTCTGGACATTTCATGGCTGCAGAGGTCAAGCAAACAACAGAAGCCCAATGAAAATCCATTAGAAAAATAAGCAGGGTGGCCCAGGCAGACCATAAATTAGTTAAGAAAGGATCAATGTAAAATTGTGCTAAAAATAAACCACCTCTAATCTGCCCTAGATGCTCGAATTAGGTTGTGGGGAGCGGGGAATCTAATTAGGCTAAGTACAATTCTTGCCAACAGCGAGAAATGCCAAGAATGTCATTTCAGATTTTGATCGCCAAGCAAATTCAAAGCTGAAGCTCAAAAGAAGTTTACAGTATTTCAGGAGTAGTTAAAATAGCAGCATGGAGGAGAACTAACCAGGGGTGGGCTTCAAATAATTTAACAACCGGTTCTCTGCCCGGTTCCTGGGTGGGCGTGGCTATGGTGGGCGTGGCCTAGT
Source organism: Pseudonaja textilis (assembly GCF_049901715.1). Taxonomy (NCBI): domain Eukaryota; kingdom Metazoa; phylum Chordata; class Lepidosauria; order Squamata; family Elapidae; genus Pseudonaja; species Pseudonaja textilis. The sequence goes on along the minus strand of NC_141994.1, from coordinate 20,719,443 downwards.
CAGCCCACTGGGAGCTGTGTCCCCATCCCCTGTTTTTGACCTAGTCAGCCTCGCTGCATCACCCTGAGGAAAACAGAAATGGGCCCATTTCCAGCCTTCTGGAGCCTCTGGGAGGCCCGTTTTTTGGGCTCCCGAGGCTTCTCTCGAGCCTCCAGAATATCTGTTTTTGCCGTCCCCAGGCTCCGGAGGCTCTCTAGAGGCTGCAAACGGGCCCATTTCCAGCCTTCTGGATTCTCTGGGAGGCCCATTTTGTGGGCTCCAGGGGCTTTCCTCGAGCTTCTGGGAGGTCTGTTTTTGCCCTCCCTGGGCTCCAGAGGCTCTCTGGAGGCCGGCTCTGGATGTCCCATTTCCGCCCTCCCCAAGCCTCCACACGGGACCTGCACTTACCTGCGATCCAAAATGGGCAGCATGGGGACACCTGGGAGGGCAGGGGAGGGGTGGGCGGGGCCAGTCAGTCAGAGGAACTATCAGTTCGCCAAACCAGATGTACATTTAACATCTGCTTCAGCTGAACTGAGGAAAATCGGCTGAAGGCCACCCCAGGAACTAATTACAGGTAGTCCTCAATTTACAACCATAATAGAGCCTGAAAATTTATGTGGCTAAGTGAGTCGCTGATTGTGAGGTTTACGACTTTTTCTTGCCACAGTTAAGTGAATCCCTGAAGCTGTTGCCTTAGTAACCTGGTTGTTAAGTGAATTTGGTTTCACTCTTAAGTTTGATTGTCAGAAGGTCGCAAAAGGGTCGCATGTAACCTTGGGACATGGTCATAAAGTCACTTTTTTCAGTGTCGTAGCTTCGGTCACTAAATAAAAGGCCTACCTGTAAAAATACCATAAAGAGGAAGAGGAGGGAAGGAGGAGGATTAAGAAAGCAACTTTTCTTCGTGAAAATTAATTTGGCTTTAGGGAACCAAGATCAAGGAAAAAGCAGAATAGTAAAATAGAATAGAATAGAATAGAATAGAATAGAATAGAATAGAATAGAATGGAATGGAATGGAATGGAATGGGAATGGAATGGAATGGAATGGAATGGAATGGAGAGTGGAGTGGAGTGGAGTGGAGTGGAGTGGAGTGGAGTGGAATGGAATGAGAGGAGAGGAGAGGAGAGGAGAGGAGAGGAGAGGAGAGGAGAAGAGAAGAGAAGAGAAGAGAAGAGAAGAGAAGAGAAGAGAAGAAGGGAAAGGAAGGGACAGGAAGAGGAGAGGAGAGGAGAAGAGAAGAGAAGAGAAGAGAAGAGAAGAGAAGAGAAGAGAAGAGAAGGGAAGGGAAGGGAAGGGAAGGGAAGGGAAGGGAAGGAAGAGAAGAGAAGGGAAGGGAAGGGAAGAGAAGAAGGGAAAGGAAAGGAAGGGAGGGGAAGGGGAGAGGAGAGGAGAAGAAAAAGAGAAGAGAAGGGAAGAGAAGAGAAGAAGGGAAAGGAAGGGAGGGGAAGAGGAGAGGAGAGGAGAAGAGAAGAGAAGAGAAGAAAAGAGAAGAGAAGAGAAGAGAAGAGAAGAGAAGAGAAGGGAAGGGAAGGGAAGGGAAGGAGGAGGAGGAGAAATAAGAATAGAATAGAATAGAATGGAATGGAATGGAATAGAATAGAATAGAATAGAATAGAATAGAATAGAATAGAATAGAATAGAATAGAATAGAATAATTAGATAATAAATAATAACATTCTTTTTTCAGGTAGTCTTTGACTTATGACCATAATTGGGACTGGAACTTCCATCACTAAGAGTTGTGGTGGTTAACTGATTTGTGCCAAGTTTTACAAGCTTTCTGCTGTGGGTGTTAAATGAACCACAACCAGTTCACCTGAACCAGTCTGAACCTGCTGAATCCCACCTCTGCATCTAAAGAAATTAAAGGTATTGCAAAAAACAGAGACGGCATTTTCATCAAAAGGAATAACAACCCTTACGGCAGAAATCCGGCGTTCTCCAGTCCACACAAACCCCGTGCACTTTGCAAAGATGGGCGTAGGAGGCTATAATCTCACACACTTCCTCCCCAACGCAATTGTTCTCTTCGCACGTTGCGTAGAACATGTTGGGAGGGATGACCTGATGGCACTCGTAAAAAGGAGTGGAAAGCAGGATGCTGCAGTGCCTGGTTGCGTGCTCGACGCAAACCTCGGGCCTTCTCTCCTTGCAAACCCTTCCCGGTTGCTGAATGGTCCAGTCTTGGATGAAACCAGTGACGTCACGAGTAATGGAGTCATTCTGTAAGAGCAGGTCGTTCTCCCTGTTTTGGTCACACACCCCTAAAGGAAACACAGAGGAAAGAAATTAAGCGATTGCAAAGATTAAGGGTGTCAAAAACTCGATTTCATTGAGGGAAGCATCAGGGTTGTGTTCGACCTTGTGGAGCTGGGATGGGAGTGGCTGGGAAGGGTGTAGCCAGGGTGGACATCGCCAGAGTGGGCATGGCCAGCTCAACATCACTCGTGCTGGGGGCACCTGTGGTGGCCAAGAGCTAAGGTAGGACTTTCCTTGGACTCTCTCTCACTCTCATTATAATCTCCTTCCTTCCTTCCTTTTCTTCTTTTTCCTTCCTTCTTCCTTTTCCTTGCTTCTTCCTTCCCCTCTTCCCTTCTTTTTCCTCCCTTGCTCTCTTCTCATCTTCCCTTCTTTGTCTTTGTCTTTCCTCTTTCCTTTTCTCCATTCCTGCCCCTTCTCGCCTGCCCAAATGCAAAAGGAGAAACATTTCTCCTTTTGTTTTTAGTTTGTTTTGATAGCCCTCTGCCAATGAAAACGCAGCTGGGGAGGGGGCGCTCCATTTTTGCTGGCAGAGGCACTGTGGGGCCCTCCTTTGCTGTTTTTAGGGTGGCCCCATAGGCCAGATCTAAACACTTTGCAGGCTGGCCTGTGGGCCTTGAGTTTGATCCCCCTGGCGTAGATCTTTGGTACTTAAAAAAACACGTTCTGTCTATGGGGATTCCCAGTCATCCAGGCCAGGGTTGTGCCAAAGGTGCAACTGGACTTTCTGTTTCTTCTTTGAAGATGTTTTGCTTCTCATCCAAGAAGCTTTTTCAGCTCTTGTTGGATGATGGAGAATGGAAGGATTTATTATACTACTTGTAGACAGCTGGTCATTTGCATTCTTTTAGAGAGACACTGAGGCCCCCTGCAGACAGCAAAGTCCAGATTTTGGAAAGAGAGGATCACTGGTTGGAAAGAGGGGTCAAAGAGGCCATCTATGTCAAAACCGAACAGCCCTCCCTCAACAGAGGAGGAGGAATATGACATCCTCTATCTCCAGTCTACAATATAGTCCTTTCAGCAATTCCAAAAAAGGCTCCACACCCATTTGCACCACTCAGGTGACCCTGGGGACACCAATAAACCTCCAAGTGGCCTCAACGACTCTCTAAGAAGATGCAAATGACCAGCTGTCTGCAAGGAGTATCAATCCTTCCATACCCCACCAACCAGTCAGAGCTGAAGAAGCTTCTTGGATGAGAAGCGAAAGGTCTTAAAAACAAACAAACCCAGGAAGTCCAATTGCTTCTTGGAAAAACACCTTTGGAACAAAAGATGTTCTGCTTATGGGGCATAAAATAAATCCACTCAGAGTGTTTGCTAATCTACTCGACTTGTTAGCCTCTTTCCTGGACCCAATAGATCTCCCACTCAATAACAATAATAAAATATTTTTGTGTAGAGTTTTTCATGTTGGCATTTCACAATAAAGCCAATGTGAACTTTTACAGGTAGTCCTCAACAATGGAGCCCAAAATTTCCTTTGCTAAGTGAGTTAAGTGAGTTTTGCCTCATTTTACAACCACTCTTGCCACAGTTATTAAGTAAATCACTGCAATGCTGGGTTAGTAACCCGGTTGTTAAGTGAATCTGGATTCCCCTTTGATTTGGCTTGTGTGAAAGTTGCAAAAGAAGATCAAGTGACCCCAGGACAGTGCAGCTGTCATATATACACGCCAGTTGCCAAGCATCCAAAATTTGATCATGTTACCATGAGGATGCTGTAAACGTCATAAGTGTGAAAAACGGTCATAAGACACTTGTTTGTGTGCCACTGTAACTACGGTCACTAAATGAATGATTGTAAGTCAAGGACTACCTGTATTCATTTCTTTTCAACTTACCAGCTTGTTACACTGAGGAAAAGAAGGAACTCACAGATTAATAAGGGAAAGGGTGGCTTCAGCTGAATTTCTATGAATTCCAAATGGAATTTTACGCATTTGTAAAATGAAGAATAACAGAGCTGGAAGGGACCTTGGAGGTCTTCTAGTCCAGCTCCCTGCACAAGCAGGAGACCCTATACCATTCTGGACCAATGGTCGTCCAATCTTTTCTTAAAAACCTCCAGTGTTGGAGCATTCACAACTCTGGAGGCAAATTGTTCCACTGATTAATTGTTCTGTCAGGAAATTTCTCCTTAGTTCTAAGTTGCTTTTCCCCTTGATGAGTTTCCACCCATTGCTTCTTGTCCTGCCCCCAGGTGCTTTGGAGAATATCTGGACTCCCACTTCTTTGGGGCAGACCCTCAGATATTGGAACAATACTATCATGTCTCCCCTGGTCCTTCTTTTCATTAAACTAGACATACTCAGTTCCTGCAATCGTTCTTCATATGTTTTAGCCTCCAGTCCCTTAATCATCTTAGTTGCTCTCCTCTGCACTCTTTCCAGAGTCTCAACATTATTTGGAATATTGTGGCGACCAAAAGTGGATGCAGTATTCCAAGTATGGTCTTACCACAAGGCCCCGTAGAGACTGAATGCATTGAAGAGAGATCCGTTAAACCAAAGATTTACTGTCGAGATATTAACATTCGAAAGGCTTCGGTCGTTGTTAAACGATCGCTAATGGCACTCGGGGAGGGATTTTTCGAACGTACCACAAAGGCCATACATTTTTGAGGCAAAGCTCTTCGGGCTAAGTTGTAAGGTGAACTCATTGTTGCTTGGAGTGAAGGCAAGCATGTGGTTCTGTTGCAAAAATTTGACTTCGTGTATTATGGTCCCATAGATGTTGACTTCCAATTGACCATTATTATAAGGAGGTATAACTGCCAGGCCATTCACAGCAACCTGTTTTGGAACATGGGTTAAAGAAGAATTAGGTTAGATTAGCAGAGTTGGAAGGGCCTTGTGGGTCATCTAGTCAAGCCCCTCTGCCCAAGCAGGAGACCTGTTCTGACCTAGGCTTCCCCAACAGCACGAAGGCGACTTCTCGTCCCGATAAACCTCTTTTATTTAGTTTACAGTGAATTCCTTTCCAGCAAAGTTCCGGCTAACAATCTTTCAAGGTATTTCCCTGACCTTTATTAGGCTTGGAGAGTTGCCAGGCTGATATCTTTCAGACACCACACTGTAGCAGACAATACTTGGCAAGAATGCAGGAACAGATCTTCACCAAAATGAACTGTCTCCTGCAAAACCCCACTCCCCTTTCGCTCCTCTTTTATTCCCTCTGGGAGGGGCCATTCACCGTCCACCTGTGGCTTTATTTCCAAGTCGACCCTTGTTCCTTAGCTGTTCCCTTCTTCTGGAAGCTCTGCGCATGTGCAACTGGGAACAGGCTCGAGCTGTTCTTCTTCCCCACTGATCTCCGACTCCAAAGGCAGCTGATAACTGTTGGACGGCCCTGGCCCCATCTCTGCCTCCGACGCAGAGCCCTCATCAGAGCCTTCCCCAGACTCCAGGACTGGCCCATGTTCCTCCCCAACCTCCTCACTGTCCAAATCTGTTGCCAGATCCACTGGTGGGCCACAAATCCCCACACAAGTCTCTTCTTGAAAGCCTCCAGTGATGAAGCTCCCACAACTTCTGAATTAAACCACAGAGGTCAAGCACATCAACTTGGAAGCAACGAGGATTGGGAGGGAAAGCTAAAATCCACCAGGAGGTTGAAAGCAAAATACAGGTTGTCCTTGACTTACAGCAGTTCATTCAGCAACCATTCAAAGTTACACCATCCCTGAGAAAAGTGAGCTGCAGCTGTTTTCACACTTAACGACTTTTGAGGCATCCCTGCACTCAGGTGACTTGGTTGCAAGTGTGAAAAACAGTCCTAAGTCACTATTTTTTTGTACCATTGCAACTTTGAATGGTTCCCTAATCGAATGCTTGTTACGTTGAGGACTAGCTGCATACAAGACGAGGTGTGATGACGCGGGGTGTGACACAAAAATAACTAAGTCACCAAAATAGTCCCTTTAATGCCTCCAACTTGGCCCCAATGTCCAATTATCCTCAGCTGGATATCAAACTCTTAAAGAAAACAGTTTACCGAGGGAGTAAATGCAGTCCGCACCCAAAGTAAAGTTAATGTGAAATTAAAAAAACCCAACACAAACCACACTGAAGGAATTACTATGGCAGGCAAATATGATTAATTGCAGACTTCTACCAGATAACGGCAGCAACCACAGTTGGGAGGAAGCCAAAACACAGATAAGCTCCGACAAGAATAATGCACGCTTTGCTTCCAGCAATTTTGCCATGTGCAGTTTGTCCTTTTAACCAGTCTTCCCAGCTGTAGCCCATGAAGGGGATCAGGGCCCCTTCCTCCCCCATAGACCACGTCATTCACATTTCTCCCTTATCTGCTCTTCCCTCCATGCCCTAGGATGAAGAGGGGATGGGCCTGGGTCTTCCACTGAATGCCCATATGGCCTGTGCCCTTCCCCAGTTTCCTCCACAACCACCGGAGCCACACTCACACTCCCTGTCAGTTGTTCCATCTCTCCCTCGGAGTCAGACTCCAACAGGGGCATGACAGGATGCTTGGATGGAAGGACAGCTGTCTTGAGTGGGAAGCAAAACTTGTTTCCCCAATCACCAGAAAGATGGCAGGTGACATGAAGTCCCAAAGAAGAGGGGGAAAATAATAATTTCTGGCATAGTTGTGGTGCCACGTTTGCAGCGTACGAGACTTCTGGAGCAGCTACTGCCGTCTTAGTGCAACCCACCACAATTAAATGGCAATCTGTTCCGAATTACCCTGTTTTGTCCTGAAATTTGGGTTTTGGCCAATCCCAGAGCATAGCCTGACAGTCTATTCCTTTTATAGGGAAAGAGGTTTGCTCTTGCTCATAAAGACCGATTATTGCAAATGAGGTTGGGGCCTTTTTGGAACACGGTCTCTCTTTAAATCGGCCTGTACTGCTCTGAACGAATGAAAGCCCTTTTTTCTGATCTAAAAGGAAGTAGAGGGAGAATCTGGGGAAACTGTTCACCTGAAGTTTAAACAGATCAACAGAGTTGGAAGGGACCTTGCAGGTCATCTAGTCCAATCTCCCACCCAAGCAGGAGATCCTATACCAGGAGTCTTCGAACTTGACAGCTTTAAGACTTGTGGACTTCAACTCCCAGAATTCCTCCTCCGGTCATGTTAGCTCAGGAATTATGGGAGTTGAAGTCCACAAGTCTTAAACTTGCCAAGTTTGAAGAACCTTGTCTTATACCATTTCTGACAGATGGAAATCCAGTCTCTTCTTGAAAGCTTCCAGTGATGAAGCTCCCACAACTTCTGAAGGCAACTTTTGTTCCATGGATTTATTGTTCTCGCTGTCAGAAAATTTCTCCTTGTTTCCAGGTTGAATCTCTCTTTGACCCATTTCCATCCATTCTTCCTTGTCTGGTCTTTGGATGCTTTGGAAAATAGCTTGAACCCCCTCCTCTCTGTGGCAGCCCCTCAAATATTGGAGGACTGCTATACTGTCTCCCCTACTATCAAGAATAAATCTTGTCTGTCTGACCTCGTGGATTCTGATGAGACACTGTGAGCTCATGAAATGCACAGGCTGTAAACGTGAGCAGGCATTCAAGCGAGACATCCCTGTTTGACTTCTATTTCCTTCCATTTCACTGGCTTCAATTCCCTTATTTTATTGATTGGTTTGATTTTTATCCCGCCTTTGTATAAATTTTGTATTTATATTTGTACAGTATAAATAACATACATATATACATTTGTATAAATAATGGAACAATAACATATTCAAATTTATATTTGTTTAAATAACTCAAGGCAGTGAATGTAGCTAATAGTCTTTCCTCCCTCTGTCTATGGAGATCCTCAGCTCTCTGGGACATGATTGTCACAAATGTGTTTTTTCAAGAGGCAACTGGACTTTATTTTTCTTTGAAGATGCTTTGCTTCTCATCCAAGAAGCTTCTTCAGTTCTGACTGGTTGGTTGGGAACGGAAGGATTTCTATTTCTTGCAGATAGCTGGTCATTTGCATCCTTTTAGAGAGTTGTTGAGGCCATTTGGAGGTTGGTCTATGTCCTCAGCGTCACCTGTGTCCCTTCACTGCAGAAAACATCCTGCAGAAAGCACAGCTCCACAATACAGTCCTTTCAGCAGTTCCAAGAAGGCTCCACACCCATTTGCACTCCTCCTTCCATTCCCCACCAACCAGTCAGAGCTGAAGAAGCTTCTTGGATGAGAAGCGAAACGTCTTCACAGGAAAACAAGGTAGTCCAGTTGCCTTTTGAAAAAGCACCATTGGGACTTTCCTCCTTCTATTTTCCCCACAACAAAAGCCCTGTGAGGTGGGTTGGGGAGAGGGAGAGACAGAGAGGGAGAGAGGGGCAGAGAAAGAGAGACTAGCCCACAGTCACCCCAGCTGGCTTTCCTGGCTAAGGTGGGACTAGAACTCTCAGTCTCCTGGTGATCGACCCCAAGTTACTAAGCTGGCTTTAATAGGTAAAGAGGGACTTGAACTCACAGTCTCCTGGTTTCTAGCCTGGTGTCTGTCACCACAAGACCAAACTGGCTCTCAATTATTTGCCTTGAAATGAAGTCTACGGGGCATTTTAGCAATTCTATTGTGCTTTTTGAGTCATCTCTCATGGATCCATCATAATTAAATCAAAATAAACAGGAGCCTCCTTGACCTACTCTCGTTTCTTTTTTTCTCACGTTGGTCTCTTACCGTCATGTTGTCACAGAGCTGCACAGAGAAGCCCTGGTATGTGACCTCAAGGGCGTTCATGCAGTTGAGTTTGGGGACCGACCTGCATGCGCCATTATGAAGAATCACTTCAACATCTTCTTCTTTGTCTTCAAACAAGGTGTAGGAGCAGTTGCCTGTCAGCTTAAAATCCAGTCCATCAAAGGTGACAATGTGCCTGGTTGAACTTCCCATGCATGTACCTATAAAGAGGAAGTTAAAAGATGATCTTCAGAGGACACTACTTATTTGTTACATACCCTTCTCTCTTTTTTTTTGCTGCACACAGGTAAGGCACACTCCATAGAACTCCATAGAACTGCGGTGGCTCACTGGTTAGAATAAGGTACTGCTGGCTACTTTTGCTGAGTGTTGGCTGCCTGCAATTTGGCAGTTCAGATCTCACCAGGCTCAAGGTTGACTCAGCCTTCTGTCCTTCCAAAGAGGGTAAAATGAGGACCCCAATTGTTGGGGGGCAATTGTGATGACCCAGAGTATCTCAGAAATATAACAAAAACCAAAACGTAAATAAAAGTCCTTTAGGACATAAGACATAAGACATAAGAATTTTATTTGTCATTACACTCGCAAGCGGGTGCAACGAAATGAGGTGCTCTTCCACAAGTAAAACTGGACAACACCATTGAAAGAAAAATAAAATTAAACACAACAGACCATACAATAATCTCTATACAATTTAAAAATGTAAATACCCCATTACTCTCAGCCATTAAATTCCACAAAATCTTATGACCCTGCATTCAAACTCAAAACTGCACTTGGATAAAAACTGTTCTTAAATCTAGTCGTCCTTGTTCTTAATACCCTGAATCTCCTTCTCGATGGTAATAGTTCAAAGAGCTGATGTCCCGGATGAGAGGAATCATTCAATATATTAAATATCTTCCTCTTACACCTATTCCTATACCGTTCTTCCAAAGAGGGAAGTGAGCAGCCAATGATGTTTTGGGCCATCTTAATCACCCTCTGAATTGCCTTTTTCTCTGCCACTGTGCAGCTCGAGAACCATACACAGAGACATTTAATGCCTTCAACTTGGCTTCACTGTTGAATTGTCCACAGTGGAGGAGTAAACTATTTTCAAAATAACATTTCAAAGGCAAGAAACACAGTTCACATTCAAAGAGCCGATAACAAAGCAAAAGCCAAAAACAAACCACACTGAATAAAGTTCCTCAACAGACCAGGATAGTTAATTGCCAACTTCGGGAAGATAACCAGGGAAAGTCTGTTGGAAGAGCGCCAACCAAGATAAACCTTCTTTAGGAATAAAACACTAATTTGTCTCCAGTGTCTGTTAGCACGCAGGTACAACCTTTTATGCAGATTTCACATCTGCAACCCATGAAGAGGATCATGGTTCTCTCCTCCCGAGTAGACCACATTTTACCCTGATCCTCTCCTCTCTGCATGCCTAGGATGGAGAGGAGATGGGCCTGGGTCCTCCTCTGACTGCCCAGCCCTTCCCCAGTCTCCTCCACCACCTCTGGAGCCACACTCCCACTCCCTGTTGGCTGTTCCTCCTCTTCCTCAGAGTCAGTCTCCACCAGGGGCATGACAGCAATAGGATGACTCTGTAAACTGCTTAGAGAGGGCTGTAAAGCCCTGTGAAGCGGTATATAAGTCTATTGCTATTGTATGCCTCTTTCCAAATAGAATAGTTAGAATAGTGGACCCCCAACCTTATGGGGTCCAGGGACTGGTTCCATGGAAATACTTTTTTTTCCCGTGGATCAGAGGTAGTGTGGTTTCATGTGCTGCCTGCATTCCATGGATGGGACTTCACTTGTTTGCTCAGCCCAGTTTCTGGCATGCTGAGAACTGGTGCCAGTCCACAGACTGGGTGCTGGGGACCTCTGAGTCAGAGGGCCTAATGGCTGATAGGAATACAGACTAACAGAGAGGGAAGGGATCGTGGAGATCTTCTATCCCAACTTTTTGCTCTAGCAGGAGACCCTATACCATTCTGGACAAATGGCTGCCCAAACTCTTCTTAAAAAACCTCTAGTGATAGAGTGTCCACTTCTGGAGGCAAGCTGTTCCGCTGGTTAATTTTTCTGACTGACAGAAAAATTCTCCTTAGTTCTAGCTTGGATATTGTTCTGACCCAAACCATTTTCCAAAAAAACAAACACGAACCAAAGGGAACAGAAACCTTTTAATGAGTCTTACGAATCCCTGGTTAAAAGGCTGCTACAAACTAATTAACTTTGATAAGCACAAACTTCGCCAAAACTGTGTGAGGCTGCCAAGAATCACAGATAAGAAATATTTCACAACACAGCAGTCTTGAAATACCAACTTAAGATACTGGAATGTCCACGAGGCTGAGTTCCAAAACGTCTTTGCTTCCTGCAAAGAAGGTTAGTTTCACAGCTGGCTTTTATCGTCTTGAAGGAGGGCCCATTATCTTGCAGCCTTACTCCCAAGTCGCCCGTGCTGCTACAACTGCTCTTTCCTGCGAGCAACCCTGCACATACACACACTTGGCACAGGCTCCTCGGGAACCTTCTCATCGCTGCTGCCAGCCCCCACAATCTCCGAAGGCAGCAGTCCACTCCCTAATGGTCCTGGCCTCTCATCTGAGTCCTCGCTCTCCTCAGCTGTCCGCACCTGCTGCCAGCTAACCACAACAGATATTTCTTTGACAAGTTTCCATCCATTACTTCCTGTCCTGCCTTCAGGTGCCTTGAAGAATGGGTCAACCCCCTCTTCTCTGTGACAACCCTTCAAATAATGAAAGACAGCAATCATGTCATCCCTAATCCTTCTCTTCAATTAGACTACACCTACCTAGTTCCTGCAACCATTCATCATATACTCTAGCCTCCAGTCTCCTAATCAGAGGTGACTTTCAGTAGGTTCTGACCAGTTCTGGAGAACCGGTAGCAGGAATTTTGAGTAGTTTGGAAAACCGGCAAATACCGCCTCTGACTGGCCCTGCCCCCATCTATTCCCTGCCTCCCACTGAGTCCCATCTGATCGGCTGGGTCTTCTTTGGTTGCCCTACACAGGAGAACGGAGCTGAAAAGCAGGTTAGTGGGGTGGGAAGGGAATGGGGATTTTGCAGTATCCTTTCCCTGCCGCGCCCACCAAGCCACGCCCACAGAACCCATAATAAAAAATAACTGAATCCCACCACTGCTCCTAATCATCTTTGCTGTTCTCCTCTGAACACTTTCTAGAGTCTCAACATCTTATTTTGTAGTGTGTGACCCAAACTGGGAGCAATATTCCAAGTGTGGTCTTACCAAGGCAGTATAAAGCCATGCTGACACTTCACATGATCTTGATACTATATTTCTTGTGATGCAACCTAGGACTGCATTGGCTTTTTTTGGCAGCTGCCGCAGATTTCTTTTTTTTAAGGACTTTGCGAGCTGGAGCTTTCTCCAATCAAAATTCCTGGTCTGAAAAAATTTCAATGCAGAAAGGAGCTCAGTTGCTAATAAACTGCTCAAGCTTACCTCCCAGCTCAATCAGCATCTTGCTTTTGGACATGACATGGGGAAGTTTTGGTCCAAAGTCAGCTAAGCTGCACCTCTCTATTACTACCCTCCATGTGGCTGGGTGGTTGTGAGTTAAGAGACCAGAAAGCTCTGGTGGGCCACCATTTCCCAACTGCTGTTCCATCCCATTTCTCCCTGTGCTGCTACTTTGATCTGTCTGCAGGATTCCTCTGTAGAATTTTCTAACACGTGCGAATATATATTAAGGTCAATAGAAAGCTGGCACCCACCCCTCTCCTAGAAGAATGAAATATTATGGGAAATATTAAAAAGGCAGAAGATTATTTCCCTGGGTGAGAAAAGGAGAAACCTGTTTTTAAAGACAAAGAACAGCTCCCTGCAGCTCCCTGCTCCTAACAGATATTTGGTGCCCATTGAGCAGGACTGGGTCAGTCTATCTACAAGACAAATAGAACTTCAGCTCCAGGGGGATGGATTAAGACATGACCCTCGGGACATAATAGGATTAGCCTGCTACCCATCTAGCAGCAGGGCTCACTGCATTGCGAAATCATCTGGGGGCATTACATCACACAGCAAGGTTCAACCAAACTTAATTCAGACAACGTAAAAAGTTAGCTATGTCCCCTGCATAGCCCCCTGGGAGTCTGATGGCAACCAATAGAATACATGTCCTTGCCACGGGAACAGGAAGCTCAAGGGCAAGGCCCAAGAGAGGGTATAAATACCGCTCTTTCTCTCAACTCCATGTGTTCAGCTCCATGTGTAAACTATCTTTCCAATCAGCCTCCATGTTTCCAGTGTCTTTCTCCCAGGTGGATATTTCTTCCAATAGTAGCATCAAATGGCTTTTCAGAACGTTTTCTGCATCTTACTCTGAAGACAGTCCTGGGAAGCAATTCTCGCAGAGGGAAGACTTTTTATACAAATGCACCCCACTGCAAGCCTTAGGGAAAAAAAAACGCATCTTCTCTCAGTGAGAAAATAAGCATGTCTTCAATTATGCACTGGGATATGCAGCCTTTGCCATGTCCCCTTTCTCTCCATAGAAGCCTCCTCAGAAACACACCCTTAAAGGCAGCAAATAATTTTCTTTGGAAGAAGAGACATTAAAACCAAGTGGCATTCCTTAAAATTTAGAAATGAACTGCCTTATTTTGTTCAACATATGTGTCCTTTACCATGCGGTGTAATTTTTTTTCCCACCAAGGGTTGAATGACATCTCTAAAGCCCTCCCCCTATATCAGGATCCGGCCCATGGAGTGCTTAGATCCGGCCTGCAGGGCCACCTAGGAAACAATGAATAACCAGCCCGTGGTGCCTCTGCCAGGGAAAATGGAGCCGCGGGGAACCAAATGAAAACCACCACCCCAGCTCGGTTTTCGCTGGTAGAGGGCTAGCAAAACAAACTAAAAATGAAACAAAAGGAGAAATGTTTCCCTTTTTGTATGCAAGAAGGGACAGGAAAGGAGAAAGGGAAAGAGGAAAGACAAAGGAAAAGAAGGGAAGATGGGAAAGGAAGATGAAAGGAGAATGAAGAGGGAAGGAAAAAGAAGAAAAGGAAGGAAGGAAAGGAAAGGAAAGGAAAGGAAAGGAAAGGAAAGGAAAGGAAAGGAAAGGAAAGAAAGGAAAGGAAAGGAAAGGAAAGGAAAGGAAAGGAAAGAGAATGAAAGGAAAGGAAAGGAAAGGAAAGGAGGGAAGGAAAGAAGGAAAGGAAAGGAGGGAAGGAAAGAAGGGATGGAAAGGAAAGGAAAGGAAAGGAAAGGAAAGGGAAAGGAAAGGAAAGGAAAGGAAAGGAAAGGAAGGAAGGAAGGGAAGGGAAGGAAAGGAAAGGAGAGGAAAGGAAAGGAAAGGAAAGGAAAGGAAAGGAAGAAGGAGAATGGGAGGAAAGCAAAGCAAAGGAAAGGAAAGGGATGGGAAGGAAAGGAGGAAAAGAAAGGGAAAGGAAGGAAAAAGGAAAGGAAAGGAGGAAAGGAAAGAAGGAAAGGAAAGAAGGAAAGGGAAGAAGGAAAGGGAAGGAGGAAAGGAAAGGAAAAAGGGGAAGAGAAGGAAAGGAAAGGAAAGGAAAGAAGGAAAGGAAAGGAAGGAAGGAAGGAAAGGAAAGGAAAGGAAAGGAAAGGAAAGGAAAGGAAAGGAAAGGAAAGGAAAGGAAAGGAAAGGAAGAAGGAGAATGGGAGGAAAGCAAAGCAAAGGAAAGGAAAGGGATGGGAAGGAAAGGAGGAAAAGAAAGGGAAGGGAAGGAAAAAGGAAAGGAAAGGAGGGAAGGAAAGAAGGAAAGGAAAGAAGGGAAGGGAAGGAGGAAAGGAAAGGAAAGAAGGGAAGAGAAGGAAAGGAAAGGAAAGGAAAGGAAAGGAAAGGAAAGGAAAGGAAAGGAAAGGAAAGGAAAGGAAAGGAAGAAGGAGAATGGGAGGAAAGGAAAGGAAAGGAAAGGAAAGGAAAGGAAAGGAAAGGAAAGGAAAGGAAAGAAGGAAAGGAAAGAAAGGGAAGGGAAGGAGGCAAGGAAAGGAAAGGAAAGGAAAGGAAGAAAGGAAAGGAGGAGATTATAATGAGAGGGAGTGAGGATCTGAGGGAAGTCCTGCCTTAGAACTTGGAAACCACAGGCGCCCCGGAAATGAGTGATGTCAAGATGGCCACACCCATCCATGGCCACACCCACCCCAGCCCTCCAAGGTCAAACACAATCCTGATGCGACCCTCCATGAAATCAAATTTGATATCCCTATCCTACCTCTTTCCTGTTGACCTCTCCTCCAAAGGCAAATTCAATTTAATACAATTTAAATGTCCAAATCCCCCCCCAAAAAAAGAGTATTAAAACTTGTAAAACAAACGTTTGAAGACACATGCATAACAAGGAAAACGACAACAGAAATGCAAATCTTGTCAGAAAAATCCAGTTTTATGTGTATCCTTGACAGCTGGCAAAGGGATTCCTATCATCTTGAAAGCAACTTATTTTTTGTGTTTTTTTTTCTTGTTTCTGTGTCAGTAAATACAAATCACATCCTTGGCACTTGATTGTAAAGCCTGTGTGTTAAGTGCTGTTGCTCAACATGGAGGTTTTTGTCACATAATTCTTTGCTTTCAAGAGCACAAGTGTCCCATGTGATTGGCAGATGGCACTCTATATTTGTCCCCTTGTAATAATTCACAAGCTCTGCACTTGCATATCAAGAGCAGAAAGCGCAGCTGAAAATTACAGCTCTGGTCTCTTAAGTGGAGAAATCCACCTGTTTGAGGCAGTTGGACTCCAGAACGTTGTGGCAGATCCCAGGGCAAGTACGTTGAAGACCATCAATCTCTGGAAAGATTTATGGAATCTTGAGATTTTCCCACAGCAGAATGAAAATCTGAAGTTTACGTAAGAGGTTCTGTCAGGTTCAAAAGACCAGGTCTCCACATGAAGGTCCAACTAAACTGGTTTATTTATTGCTACAGTCTATGCCCGAGAATCTTCTCAACTAACAGTTAGCATCTGGTTAGAGTTAGATAAGGATGAATGGAACTCAAGGGAGGTTGGATTTAGTTCAATTGTGGCTACACAGGGATTCTAGACTGATACCTCTTTTAACTCTGCCCCCTAGGTTCTCCCAGTCCTTCCCTACAGATTCTGGATCCAAAGCAAGCTAGGGGCTGTGATACATGTGTATTGTAAGTTCAGAGATGCACTAAGTATCCCTGCCCACCCACCCCAGCTACGTGGCAGTAAGTTTTAGATTCAAATAATCAAAAAAGATGACATTACAAGGTTCTATGTTTAGTTGCCTCCTTCTAATAATAAATGAAATTCTTTCCTCTCCTTTCCATGACACAAACAATATTGGCAAGATTATCCTTTATTTTGGGTTAGTGGTTCTTTCTTTCTTTCTTTCTTTCTTTCTTTCTTTCTTTCTTTCTTTCTTTCTTTCTTTCTTTCTTTCTTTCTCTCTCTCTCTTTCTTTCTCTTTCTTTCCTTTCTTTTTCTTTCCTTCCTTTCTTTTCTTTCATACTTTTCCTTCTTTCTGTCTCTTTCTTTCCTTCCTTTCTTTTCTTTCTTTTCTTTCCTTTGTTTCTTCTTCTTTTTCTTTCCTAGTTTCTTTCTGTCTGGCTGTCTCTTTCCTTCCTTCCTTCATTTCTTTTTCTTTCTTTCCTTTCTTTCTTTTTTCTTTCTTTCTTTCTTCCTTCCTTCCTTCCTTTCTTATTCTTTCTTTCTTTTCTTTCTTTTTTTTTTCCTTTATTTGGTTTTTTCTTTCTTTTTTTTCATAATTTCTTTCTGTTTCCTTCCTTCCTTCCTTCCTTCCTTCTTTTCTTTTCTTTCTTTTTCCTTTCTTTTTCTTTCATGCTTTCTTTCCCTCCCTCCCTCCCTCCCTCCTTCCTGCCAAGGATAGATACCTTCAATGTTCAGATAAATGGTCATTTCCTGGATGATGTTACCTGGTATTTCATATTCTGTTCCAATCAGCTGAAGCCTGTCCTCCGAGTTATTAATTCTCCCTTGATCAGATTTTACAGGGGGTAAAAAAAAATACTCACATGGACACACCCAATGACAGCCACAGGTTTCCTCCACTTTAACTGCAGGGAAATTGTTGTGACACGTTGGCTTGGCCATCTTCTCACAAAGATGCCGGTGGCTTTTCAGTTCTGTGCGGCCACCTGGTAAGCAGGTCACGCTATAACACTGATCCAGCAACTGCCACTTGTCACCAGGCTGCACAAAAAGACACATCCACATTAAAAAAATAGCATCCAGGTTTAAGGAAATCCTCAAGGTGATCTCCTTCGGTGGTCTCCATCCAATGGGCACCAAACTCTGATTTGGAATCTAAAGCAGAGATGTCCAACCTTGGGAACTTGAAGATCTGTGGACTTTAACTCAGAGGTGGACTGGTTCAGGAGAGCCCCTAGCTGAGATTTGGTGCAGTTCGGAGAACCGCCCAAATCCCACTCCTGGCTGGCCCCGCCCACCCCTCCCCTCCCAGGAGTTGCCACGTGGCCCCTTTTGGATGCAGGTAAGTACAGGGTGTGTGTGTGGAGGCTCAGGGACGGCAAAAAACGGGCCCCACAGAAGTTCGGGAAGGCTGGAAATGGGCCCATTTCCAGCTTCCAGAGAGCCTCCGGAGTCTGGGGAGGCCGTTTTCACCCTCCTGGAGATTCGAAGAAAGCCTCTGGAGCCCAGGGAGGGCAAAAGTGCCCCCTGCCATGATGCAGGAGGTCGACTAGGCCACGCCCACCCAGCAACCGGGCAGAGAACCCGTCGTTAAAATTTTTGAAGCCCACCCCAGCTTTAACTCCCAGAATTCCTTAGCGAACCATGCTGGCTGGGGAATTCTGGGAATTGAAGTCCACAAGTTGCCAAAGTTGGACAGCCCTGATCTGAACGTCCATGGGAAAAGACATTAACAAAGGAACAAAATTCAAGCATATTTTTTGCCTGGAAAAAATTAACCGTGTAGAATTGCTGCCCTTAAATTTGGGTGCTTTCCTAATGTCTAGACTTTCATTCACAGCCAGCATGGCTATTGCTGAGAATTTCGAGCCATCTATGCAATTGGAAGAGTTCCAAATTGGGGGAAACGGCTATACAGAAATTCTGGACTTAAACCAGTTTAAGTGACTATATTTTCCACTGATTTCAGTGGGACCATTCCTTCACCCTGGAATCCATAGGATTTGATTATTGTACTTTGATTCATTATGTGCTAAGGTTGCTAAACAATGACCATGTGGAACCAGTTTGATGGGCGAGAAGAATGCTTAGTGTTATGCTGGCTGGCATACCTTCCATATATATATATTTTAAAACAAAAATGGTATAAGAAAAAAAATTCTCAACTCTGGAAAAGGAAAACTGACATTAGGAAGGAACACAAAACTATTTAGCCAATTCTAGCCAAAAAGCATGAGCTATGCCAGACAGAAATAGTGCTAATTCAGACCGCTGATGAATACAGATACAACAACTATTCAATTAATAACCGTTCAAAGTTACGACACTGCTAAAAAAGTCCTCACACTTAATGACTGTTGCATCATTCCCTACAGTCAAATGATCAAATTTCGGGCACTTGGCAACCAGCATTGATTTATAATAGTTGCAATGTCCTAAGTTATGTGATCACCAGCCAACTTCAAAATAAAAATCGACACTCTGCCCACCCAAACACAGTGAAGAAAATTACATTGGTGCATTTTTATTTTTTTTTCATAAATAAAAAGTGGCTTGGTTGCACTTGGCTGAGATGGAAGAATTTAGTTCCACAAATTCCTCTGCCCGATAGAAATAAAGGAACTAAAAAAAGGTTCATACATGAGTTTGGCAGAAGAGGTTCTTGTGTTGCTTTCATTAGCGTGCGCTCCATTTATGAGATGCCAAATCATTTAAGATTTTTATAGGGGAAAATAGGCAAATTTGTCTACAAGAAAGAATTGGGAAAATGTCTTGAATGAGCCAAGGGCTCCAGCAATCCAACAAAATCGACAGCATTGATACAATGCAAGTCTTCCCCCTACAGATGGAAAGTCACAAACACAGTCATGGTGAATGTCCAGGGCCGTGATGGCGAACCGATGGCACGCGTACCACAAGCGGCACGCAGAACCATTTGTGCTGGCACGCGAGCCGTAGGCAAACTTACCTCATTGCGTATGCATGTGCCTCACAGCTGATTTTTTTGGCTAGTTTGAGGCCTCTTTCGGCCTCCCAGAGGCTTGGAAAAAGCCTCTGCAAGGCTTTTCAGGTCTAATTATAGGCCCGTTTCATCAGGAAGTGATAAAACAGACCTAGAATTTGGCCTGAAAAGTCTTGCAGAGGCTTTTTCCAAGCCTCTGGGAGGCTGAAAAAGGCCTCACAACAGCCAAAAAATCAGCTGTGAGGCGCAGTGCAGGTAAGGGGGTGGCGGGGGGGATTGTGCGTGCATGCAGAGGGGGTATGGGCAGACGGGGCGCACATTCTGGGTGCTGGCATGTGAGTGCATGCGCGCTGGTGCACACGCAATTTTTGGCACAGGAGCCCCAAAAGGTTAGCCACCACTGGTGTAGGGAGAGGTGTTTTTTCAAGAGGCAACTGTACTTTCTGGTTTTTCTTTGAAGATGTTTCACTTCTCATACAAGAAGCTTCTTGGATGAGAAGCTAAACGTCATCAAGAAAAACCAGAAAACCCAGTTGCCTCTTGAAAAAACACTTTTGGGACAATCATGGTGACCATCATCTCCAGCTTCATCCTGTAGGAAAGGACTCAGATTGGCTACCTCATAGGAATGCAAGATGGTGGAAGCTGTTCTGACCTCGGCTTGACAAAATCACGAAACAGACTCCTTGTCCCTACAAAACCCCTTTTTATTTGGCTAAAGTGAATTCCTATCATTCATATCCAGCAAAGTCCAGGCAAACAGACCTTATCTGAATTACAAACACAGACTTTATCAGGCTTGGAGGGTTGCCAGACTGATAGATTCCAAGTGCAACGCTGTACAAGGAAAATCTTGGCAAGTAGTGTCTGTGAGTCACGAACTCAGGCAAGCGAATATTCACACTAATTAAACGAACTAATTGTCTCCTGCAAACACCACTCCCCTTTCATTCCTATTTATTCCTATGGGAGGGGCCATTCACCATCCACTTGTGCTTTTACTCCCGAGTCGACTCCTGTTCCTTAATTGTTCCCTTCTCCTGACAGCTCTGCGCATGCGCACATTGGGAACAGGCTCCAGCTGTTCTTCTGCCCCACTGACCTCCAACTCTGAAGGCAGCTGATAACTGTCAGGTGGCCCTGGCCCCAGCTCTGCCTCCAATGCAGAGCCTTTGTCAGAGCTTTCCCCAGACTCCAGGACTGGCCCATGTTCCTCCACAACCTCCTCATTGTCCGAGTCTGCCACCAGCTCCACAGACCACTGGCGGACCATAACAGAAGCATCTTCAGACTCAGAAGATCTGCACCTTGATTTCCTGCCCAAACTAATCCCCTCCAACTCTGTGAATTGGCCATCCATAACAGATGATGTCTCTAAAAGTCACAGAATGTGTGAATGACATACTTACTGCTCTGATATTCCCCTCTTCATCGATACACTCTTGAGCACCCTCTGAAAAGAAAGCCACCCAAAGACATTTGTAAGACGTCATCATAAAACGTGAGATAATAATCACACTGAAGCAGATATACAAGTAGTCCTTGACTTACAACCACAACTGAGCCCGAAATTTAGGTTGCTAAGTGAAACATAACTGAATTATGCCCCGTTTTATGAATTTTCTTGGTGCAGTTCTTAAGCAAATCAATGCAGCTGTTAAGTTAGTAACATGGTTGATGAGTGAATCTGGTTTTCCCATTGACTTTGCTTGTCAAAAGGTTGCAAAGAGGGATCAAGTGACTTTAGGACACTGCAACCATCATAAGTACGAGCCAGTTGCCAAACGATTAAATTATGATCATGTGACCATGGAGGTGCTGCAATGGTCATGCATGTGAAAAATGGTCATAAGTCACTTTTTTCAATTCCCTTGTAACTTTGAACAATCGCTAAATGAACTGACTAGTTTTGACTAGTTTGGAGGTTCGGCAAATATCACCTGTGGCTGGGCCTGCCCACCCACCTCCGCTGTTTCCTGTCCTCTATTCTCCTGTTTTTCAGCTCAGCTGATTTGTGCGGCAGAGTGAATTGCGGTGCCTCAGCTGAGGTAAAAAACAGCTCACCTCACTAGCACTGACACAGAGGGTGTCAAGCCCGAAACTGACACACATGTAGCCATTTTATTTAGCCCTAATATATATTCCTTTTCTTTCTTTCTCTTTGCTGGTTATGGGGGGAAAAGGGTTTCAGGCTTGCCACGTTCCTAAGGTGAGAGGAGTGGAGATAGAGGGAGTTGTTTAGCCTAGGTGGCTCTCCTTCCCATGGGAATGAAAGCTGACCCTGTTGAGACCTGAAGGTGGAGATTGTTGACACCAGGCAATGTTGATTTACTTCTATTGGGGAATGTGACTTTGCGGGGCTGTTTCTAATTTCCAATATTATATGGTATAATTCCGGGTCATGTCAGATCCGGAATTACAACAGACTTTGTCAATTGGATGCTTTCCTAAATAAAAGAAATTGTTTTGGAAGACGGACTTTGCTCTTTTCTTTTTAAATGGATTTCATCACTTGGAAATCTGACAGAGGGTAGTTTTTGAGTGCTTCACGCACACTCTCATGATAGAACCAGTAGGAAAAAATTTGGAAACCCACCACAGAGTGTGATATGGGGCTTACCTGTACAAAGCTTCTTCATAAATTCATCACCCAACGTGATCATCGTAGAAAGATCTTCAAAATGTTGCAACTTAATGATCGTGTCTTTAGCAGATGGCCCCACTAAAGCACTCAATTGTTCCGCATTATATTTGGTGCCAACGCCAATGGGAAGCAGTGAAACTCCTGGGAAAAGCAGAACAGATTGAAATCCTCCTTAATTCAATTTGAACTTCAATACAAGTGTTCAAACAAACACACAGTTTAGTTAAAATCAGTTTTGGAATAATAATGGTAATTATTTCCATTCTCTATTTTCAGCACAAGATTTTTTTTTTCCCTGCTCACCAGAACAGAATCATGACAAACTCTCAGAAGATTGAAAAACAACAACAACATTATTGTAAAGATCCTAGTCTCATTTTACAATGAATTCGTGTCACTAAAATAATCCTAAATTGCTGTGTAAATTAGTGTGGATTGAACACTGTCAGTTATCTAAAAAGATTTGCACAATCAAGAGCCTAGTTTTGCTGCAAACACTCCCCCCCCCCCAGGCTCTGTGTAGCAATAATAATTAAGTCAATCAAGAATTCAGCCTTAACTCAGAAGCTGACCCTACAGCTTTAAAATCGATTGTAGTTTTTGTAAGAAGCTTAATTAGCCCTAAAATGCTTAAAGTTGCTCCCACTTTAATTTAATCACCTTTAATCACAGTTCTACCCAAGAGCGGAGAATTAAGGTGGGGGGGAAACCACATAATTTGAGATCCACATCCAATATCTGATTGGACAGTTACGTATTTTCAGCTGTACTCAGAATCTAAATTTATTGCATCACAAGAATAGTATAATTTCACAATATATCTAGACTGTTTGAAAGAAAAGAAAACTGGCTTATGGACCAGTACAGGATTTTTCAATATGCCATTTTAGATCCATTTTTGCTCAGCCAAGAGTTATAACCACATTTATTTTTTTTAATAGAGCTTGTTTTAATGTCCGCAAGTAGACAAAGATGATGGAATTCCCAAGCTGGTCAACCAGAGCATTGGATAGGATTATCATCAAGGAAAATCATCCCGCTTTCCTTTTTCTTCAATCCGCTTTAAAAACTTCTGATTACCTTTCATGACACAGCATGAAGAGGTAATCCTACCTGAAGATTTACCCCAGGACTGATGAGTAGATGATAAGGTCACGGCTAGGCTACATGTTATACTACCGGCCACATGTAAATTATACACGGTGACCTCTTCTCTCTTGCATGGCAACTGTGGAGGCCTGGATTTTGCACAATATTCCACAAGAGAAAAGAGCCTGCTTCTCCTTCTCTTCGACCATCTAACTCTCTGTTCTCCCCAAAGGAATTCGCCACCGTTTACCTGCTGTAGGCTGTATGCAACGTCCAGAACACCAAATGGCAAAGCCAATAAGTGTCTCTCAACAAGCCAGAGAAAGAGACGTTAACACAGTACCTCCTCCCTTGAAAAAGCTTTTTCTCCTGGGAGCACCTGGGGAAACATTCACAGGTACTGAAAAATGTACGCTCTACTGTTAACCAGGGGGCGGGCTTCAAAAATTTTAGCAACGGGTTCTCTGCCCAGTTGCTGGGTGCGCGTGGCCATGGTGGGTGTGGCCTCGTCAGCTTCCTGTACCACGGTGGTGGGGAGTGTTTTAGCCTTCCCCGGGCTCCTCAGGCTTCCCTCAGGCCTCTGGGAGGGTGAAAATGGCCTTCCTGGGCTCTGGAGTCTCTCTGGAAGCCAGAAATGGGCCCATTTCTGGCCTTCCCAAACTTCCGGGAGGCCTGGTTTTTGCCCTCCCTGAGCCTCAGCGTGTGCCCTGCACTTACCTGCATCCAAAATGGGCCGCATGGGGACTCAGGGGAGGGGAGGGGTGGGAGGGGCAGGGCCATCCCAGAGTGGGATTTGGGGGTTCTCAGAACTGCACAAAATCTTAGCTAGGGGCTCTTCCGAACCCCTACAAACCCTCAGCAGCCCCTATAACCCCTGTAGACCCAGGAGCCTCTGTGGCGCAGTGGTTAGAATGCAGTACTGCAAGCTACTTCTGCTGCAATACTGCAAGCTACTTCTGCTGTCTTCAATTTGGCAGTTCAAATCCCACCAGGCTCAAGGTTGACTCAGCCTTCCATCTTTCTGAGGTGGGTAAAATGAGGACCCTGATTGTTGGGGGCAAGAGGCTGACTCTGTAAACCACTTAGAGAGGGCTGTAAAGCACTATAAAGCAGTATCTAACTCTGCTATTGCCCTCCCTTCCTTCCTGCCTTCCTTCCTTCCTTCCTTCCTTCCTTCCTTCCTTCCTTCCTTCCTTCCTTCCTGCCTTCCTTCCTTCCTTCCTTCCTTCCTTCCTTCTTTCCTCTCTTATTCCTTTCTCATTCTCCTTCCTGGTGGTGCAGTGAGTTTTGCAGTCTGACTCTGCCCACTGCCAGGAGTTTGATCCTGGCAGGCTGAAGGTTGACACAACCTTCCATCCTTCCGGGTAAAATAAGAACCCAGATTGTTGGGGGGCAATAGGTTGACTCTGTATTCTGCTTAGAGAGGACTGTAAAAGCACTGCGAAGCAGTATATAAGTGTAAGTGCTTATATACCACTTATATTGCTATTGCAGACAAACTCTGCCCACTGCCAGGAGTTTGATCCTGACCAGCTCAAGGTTGACTCATCCTTCCATCCTTCCAAGGTGGATAAAATGAGGACCCAGATTGTTGAGGGCAAATAGGCCAACTCTAAACTGCTTAGAGAGGGTTGTAAAACACTATAAAGCAGTATATAAGTCTAAGTGCTATTGCTATACAGGCAATCCCGGACTTATAACCACTCCTTCAGTAACCATTTGAAGTAGCAACAGCACTGAAAAGATGACTTATGACCATTTTTCACACTGATGCCCATTGCAGCACCTGCACTGTCATGGGATCCAAATTCGGGCGCTGGGCAACTGTCTCATATTTATGATGGTTGCAGCATCCTAGGGTCACGTGATCACTTTTCACGATCTTCTGACGAGCAAAATCAATGGGGAAGCCAGAGTCACTTAACCACCATGTGGCTAACTTAGCGACTGTAGCCCAAAAAGTCATAAAATGGGGCAAAAGTCACTTAACCACTGTCTCGCTTAGCACCGGAAATTTTGGATTCAGTTATGGTCATAAGTCAAGGACTACCTGTATGGACTTTTGGGACATCCAACCATGTACCAAATAGACTTCAGTAACAAAAGAATAGGGACGCCTTATGCCCCACAAGCTGGAGGCACGTTTCCAAAATATCACGGCACTGTAAAAGTAATGGTAAAATAACCAATTTACTATTGGCTCTGGCGGAATACGCAGCAGCTTCCACAGCGTCTTTTGAGGTGTCTGCCACAATAACCACGGCCGTTTTGGATGCATTGGGTCGTCCTCCGTTGGCTTCAGAAATGGCATGCTGAACCATGAAGTCTATTGCTTCCCCTGGAAATGATACAGGACAAGCATAGCTTATGAGCAGAGTAAAAAACAAGAACAGATCAAGATAGTAGACTAGACTTTAGGCTAGGCTAGGCTAGGCTAGAACAGAACAGAATAGAATAATACTACGGTAGAGTAGGGTAGGGTGGGGTAGGGTAGGGTAGAGTAGAATAGAATAGAATAGAATAGAATAGAATAGAATAGAATAATACTAGGGTAGGGTGGGGTAGGGTAGGGTAGGGTAGAGTAGAATAGAATAGAATAGAATAGAATAGAATAGAATAGAATAGAATAGAATAGAATAGAATAGAATAGAATAATACTAGGGTAGGGTGGGGTAGGGTAGGGTAAAATAGAATAGAACCAAACCAAACAGAACCGAACCAAACCAAACAGAACAGAACAGAATAGACTTCTTTATTGGCCAAGTGTGATTGGACACACAAGGAATTTCTCTCCAGTGCAGAAGCTCTCAGCATGCACACATACAACAACAAAGTGGTAGGCCATATATCATAAATCATAGTTACAATCATTAAAAAGTAAAAATGAAATGGCAAAGTATCCCAAGTAATCCTTTATAAAGCAAATCTTAACGGTAGGTTTATTGTCCATTCTGAAGCCTATTTTCCTACTGTTGAAGAACCATTGAGTCCTTTGGGCCAATGGCAGGAGAGGAAACATCTGCCAATACTGTATTTTTTTCTGTCCTATGTAAGGAAAACATCTTAATGAAGATACAGTGGTAAGTGAGAAGAAATAGACACAAATATTTTTCACTCCCTCACCAGGACTGTGTGTGCTAGACCTATTTTGATTAAACAGTCCTAACACTAATTTTTCTTGTAGTTTGAAGGGAACATTTATAAGTTGTGAGTTTGGTCTATGCTCATCCAATCAACACAACCAGGTTATGTTGCTGCCAGTTGGGATGACCTGTTAGCAACTCAGTGATATTTAGACGATAGTTGAAAACTTATCTATTCAAATTCTTTGTAGGTTGCGAATGTGCGTTATATTATCTGGACATCTGTGATCTTTGCTTCCTTATTATTGTTCTTGCTGCTAAAGTTGAAAGCCTCTCAGAGTCTTGTAGAGTTGAGAAGCCTCCAAATTATAAAAAAAATAGGGGAGGGGGTTTAGGTTGTCATGCTATGTAGCACAGGACGAGAGGAGAGAGTCTGATTTTGATTATATGTAGCGGAAAGATCTCCACAGGGCCATGCATAGAGGTGGTCTTCAGCAGGTTCTGACCAGTTCTGGAGAACCAGTAGTGGAAATTTTGAGCAGTTCGGAGAACCAGCAAATACCACCTCTGACTGGCCCCGCCCCCATCCACACTCTGCCTCCCAAGTCCCAGCTGATTGGCTGGGTCTTCTTTTGCATAGGAAAACAGAGCTGGAAAGCAGGTTAGTGGGGTGGGGAAGGAATGGGATTTTACAGTATCCTTCCCCTGCCATGCCCACCTTACCATCTCTTGACATGAGTTGCTAAGGTCAGGAAGAGAAGGACTGGAGAACCTACACACCTGCCCTCTGCTGAAAGAGGATAGCAATAGCACTTAGACTTATATATCACTTCACAGTGCTTTGCAGCCCTCTCTAAGAATCAGCCTATTGCCCCCAACAATCGGGGCTCCTCATTTTACCAACCTCAGAAGGATGGAAGGCTGAGTCAACCTTGAGCCGGTCAGGATTGAACTCTTGGCAGTCTGCAGAATTAGCCTGCAATACTGCACTCTAACCGCTGCAATACTGCTCTCTAATGGCTCATGAATCCTGGCTAAACCTCACCTAAAGAGGAAATCAGGAGTGACCACCCCACTGGAGGAGGATTGTCATTGTGGTCTGTATGTATCAGAGGGGTGTGTGTATGTATGTTGTATGTGTGTGTGCAGAAGTCGTTTGTAGAGAAAGCTGTGGGACTATGTGTACTTTCATTCAAGTTTTTCCCCATATGAAGTTACTCAGCTAATGAGTAAAGGAACTGAAGGAAGACACAATTTAATTTACAAGACACTAATTGATTACATGTGGATGAAATTCCATTAAAGCAGTAGTTAGCAGCTTGATTAATACCTATTCATTTATTTATTTGTTTTTTTGGAGTGCACATCCAGCAAAACTGAAGCTGTCCCAAGCACAACCAAGTGGCACTCTGTGGTGCAAAGAAAGAAGGAATGACTTAATCATAACTGGATTTGGGTGTGACCCTTCTGCATTTTAAGGGGAGTTGCCCCTGAAGCCAGATAAATCATAAACTAAGCAGCTTTGGTTCTAAAAAACAAAAGAATGAAGGAGAGGAAATTAAGAGCATAATAACTAACAGTAGGAAGGAAAAACTCCAATAAACTGAAGCAGAGAGAAACAGAAAGAAGAAATGTGGGGTTTGTGTATCTTGGTAAGAGGAAGGGTAAAATATTAAACTGCATGAAGATATTTCTTCTCTGTTAGAAGCAAGGGCAAGAGATTCTGCAAAGCAAGGTTCCTTCCTTAGTCGCTTGAATCATTAAAACTGGATATACAATTCTATCAATAAACACCTTTCCAATAATTTGGACAAAGGAAGAATCAGAGCTTAAAGGTCTTTATTCTTCCACCTTTATTGGAAACAGATGGAAACCTAAAGGACAATTTAATTAGAGTTCAAAGGAGGCAAAAAACCAGATTCCTGGACTGGAGATACTTGCTATAATTGTTGTGGTTCAAAATAGTCACTTAATGTGACATTTGGTACTATGACAACCCATTGTTAGCACTGTTAAAAAAGGGTACATTATTTAGTTCTTTAACTTACCAACATAATATTAAATTAAGTGTTTGCTTCATGCATTTTTTTTTTCATTTTATTTCCCTGCACCAAGCTGATGAATTGTGATCATCAGGTATGCAAATACTTAACACTGAGGCCGATTCCCACAAAATTCATTTCCCATCGCAACATTATGATCTTTCATGCTTCCTGCCCTATTTCCTCTTTCTTTCCTACCTAAGTTTCTTCTACAAAGATGGGTGTTGTTTTCCAAGGACATGAATTCGGTTCCTTCTCTCAAATGAATGATTTGCATCTCTGTAGTCTTCCCTACCATTCCTTTCTCCAAACTTGGCAATTTGAAGACTTGTGGACTTCAACTCCCAGACTTGCAGCAGATATATATTTTTTCTTTGTGCCCTAAGAAACTAATATCTGCCACTCTCTGGGATTGAACTCTCAACCTTCTGAGTCGGAGGCCAGCTAGTCATTGCAACTACTGGTTCAGTGAACCAGATGTAAAATTCACATCTGGTTCACCCAAACCAGTAGCAGCCCACCCCTGAATACTCAGAAGAGTATTCAATAAACTTTCTTAGAACTGATCAAAGGAAAACCTTTCCCCTATCACTGCAGACCAGAGAAGACGATACCTAGTTTGCTTGGGCCTTTTTCTCTTTGATGAATGGAGTCCACCTTTTTCAGAAGGTTAGCTTCTTCCTGGAATGCGTTCCATGAAATTTCCAGAGAGTTCACTTTTGCATATTGAAGTACTGCAACTTGAGTTGAAAAATGACCTGGGGAGGAAGCCAAAAGATTCAGGGATCAAGAAATTAAAAAGATTGGATTAAAACTTGCTTATGGCTTACTAGACCTCAAAGTCAAAACAGAAGACACCTTTGTATATTGATGGACATGAAATGCATATTAATGTTGATTACCATTTTGGGTCACTTGACTCCAACAGCCTCAGACTATATATTTGGATGAGTTTTATATATTATTAATCAATTTAGCCCTTGCACGCATGATAGACCCTTCCAACCACCTCCATCTGTAATTAGCTCTGTTGTTTTTGCTTCCGTCATGTTGGTCAAAGGAGGTTTATCTCTTGCTGTTGCTTCGTCCCATCCAGCCTGGAATGCTTATCTCTGGGAGGTGATGTTAACCTGCCAGCTATTGCAATTTGTTGCTTTGCTTGTGATCTTGTGGTTGTATATATATTTGCTTTCACTGCAGTATAATATTCTGTCAGAGTGTGCTCACTGTGACTATGTGTCAACCCAGTCTATAAGCTGGAAAGTATGGAAATCATTGAATAGACTGTGCCTGGGTACAAGATCCAGAGACACTGTGAACAAATGGAGCTACTCTGTTGCTTTATTTTTTTGCGATTGTGGTGACATGCAGACAACACATATGTATTCCTGTCCCTTGTGCCCCAATCAGTATATACATAAGGACTTCATGGCAGCACAAGAGAATGCAATTAGCCTTAATGAATGCAGCATAATTATCTGCTTGTAAAACTACACATGTATTCACATTCCCAAGCAACACACCTCTGGTCACACTACAAGTATTCCTTACAGATTTAACCCTAAATACTTTTAAACATACAAAAGGACCTCTTGCTCCTTGTTGAAACATTCAGTAAACATTCCGTTTAATTTTTATGCATGCTTCTCCTGCATGTACATCACTCAGCAACCAACTTTACAATATTCGCAAAAAGCTGACCATAACCAAAGCTCACAATCACACACACAAAATCAACAAAGTTGCAGCCCACTTTGTTTCCAAGTAATGTGGGGAAGAGCTAAAACATGATTTTCACACCGTCTGCCTTCCCCAAATCTGCCTTGCACTTCCCAATCGTGGCTTGGTGTCGCTTCTAATAACCAATCCCATACCGTCCCTTAAAATTGTGACACGTGGAGTTTTTATTCATAGATTCAACTAGTTACATAGCCACTCCCTAAGCAAACCGTGGCTATAGTTTAACATATTTCTCCTGTTATGCCGTCAATACCAGCAGCCTCACGATTTTTCAACATTTGCAAGGCGTTTATGACTTCATTTGATATTAAAATTAACATATGTTTCAATGCCACCCTTTAGCTTTTCATTAGCATTTACCACACATGGATCTAAAATACTCCTGCATTGTCTCATTTCAATTTTGTGCCAAAAACATTTCATCATTTTGATCCATGCTTCCATCTGAAACAATGAAGGGCTTATTATTTAGTTCTTTTCCAAACATTCTTTTTTTTTTAAATTTCCACCAAAATCAATTTGCATTTTTTTCTCTCTCTTGGAATTTAACTGTTCTCTATATTCTTTGACTAGAGTCTTTGCCATTACAGTATTGATGACCAGGCTGAGCTTGTGGGAAGAGTCAAGCACATCATCAGTCTTGAGTCTCTTCATGCCCACAAGAGATCTAAGTCCAGCCTTTCTTGAATTCCATTGACTCTTATCTACCACCAGGTTGCCTTGACTGTTAGTACTCATTTGAACAATCCTGGTTCCTTTCTTGCACCTGACATTTATAATTCTTTGCTTAAAAACTCCCTTTTTATAACCCCATGATCCTTAATTCTGGCTAAAGTCGGGTAACTGGATGGAGCCGAGCGTTGACTAGCCAGATGCCCTTCCTGACACCTATGCGATGTTCACAGCAGATATTTTTTTCTTTGTGCTCTAGGAGAGAAATATCTGCCTCTACCTAGGATTGAACTTTCAACCTTCTGAGTGGGAGGTGAACGTCTTTACCACTAGGCCGCCATGTTGCTCATTTATTATTCTTTATCTACACAGCAAACAAGATGTTTTTTGTCACTTTTTTTCAGCCACACTTCCATCTGTGCATTTCCCACCCATCCACAGTCTCTTTCACTTCATCATGCCACCAAGCAAAGGAAAAGACAAACAATTGTCTTTTCAGCACAAAGCCATCAGCAGGGTTGCAACTGATAACCCGTGGTTACATGGCACCAAAAGCCCAGTGAAAAAGAGAGCCTGATTATCAGGTGCATGTCTACTATTGACTTCTGTGTTTCTACCTAGTCTACTTCCTCAAGTACTTGGACCAACACAATGAGCAGAACTGGCAAAGATCATACTGCTCCCAGATGGCTGGGCTTCTAAGAAGGAATCTATGTTCCAATTTGGGGAGGATGCCTGGAGTCCAGAACATTTCCCACACAACTGGAACTGTCTTACCAAATGGGCACATCTGGTCATCTAAGTGTGATCAAAAGCAGGACCTGGCTTTCTGAAGGCCCTGATCACACACACACACACACAAAAAAGCTTGGTTTTGAGGTTCTAACAGATTAACAGAGTTGGAAGGGACCTTGTAGGTCATCTAGTTCAACACCTCTCCCCCGCCCAAGCATTTCTGACAGATGGCAGTCCAGTCTCTTCTTCCAGTGATGAAGCTTCCAGTGATGAAGCTCACACAACATCCGAAGGCAAAGCTGTTCCATTGGTTGATTGTTCTCCTGGTCAGAAAATTTCTCCTTATTTCCAGGTTGAATCTCTCCTTGACCACTTTCCATCCATTATTCCTTGTCTGGCCTTCAGGCACTTTGGAAAATAGTTTGACCCCTTCTTCCTCTCTGTGGAAGCCCCTCAAATATTGGAACACTGCTATCGTGTCTCCCCTGATCCTTCTCTTCACTGTCCAGTTCCTGCAACTGTTCATTGTATGTTTTAGCCTCCAGCCAGTCCCCTAATCATCCTGGTTGGTTTTTTTCTGCAGTTTTTCTAGAGTCTCAACATCTTTTTTATAGTGTGGTGACCAAAATTGGGTGCAGTACTCTAGATATGACCTTACTAAGGCTTTATAGAGTGGTATTAGTACCTCCCTTGATCTTGATTGTATCCCTCTGTTAATGCAACTTAGGATTGCATTGGCTTCTTTGGCTGCTGCTGCACACTGTTGGCTCAATGATACTTTGAGGGCTTCAGAAACTTGAACCAATCTAGATCAATTTGGATTCTTGGTAGATCTAAGCATGCTTGATTTGTATTAGAGATTGAACCAGACTTTAAAGTAGTGTCTGCCTTCCCCACTTTCTTTCGGTAAAGAATATAGATTTCTTTATGCTTACTAAGATAGTGGTGGGCTGCAACCAGTTTAACAACTGGTTTGGTGAGCGAGCGCGCATGCCTAAGGCACTTGCGCACAGCGCTGAAAATGGAGCATTTAGAAGCTCAACTGCTTACCTTCTAAGTCAGCAACAGTAAGTAGAACAGCGAGAGGGATGGGAATCAGTTGTGCCGCACAACTGAGAAAGCAGGAAATAAAAGACAGGACAGGGCGGGGGCAGTTGGGCTGATTGTCAGAACTACCAGTTCACCTGATCTGGTCCAAACTGGCAGCATTCCACCACTGTGCTCAGTGTTCTGACCCAGGCTTCCTAAACCGTAATCACGCACACACTTACTTTAAAAACAAGACTTATTTTATTGCAATGCTGGGAATTGTTTTCATTCCCAGCTGGAATTAATCTCAGTCTCCCAAGATAAGCACACACCTTTCTTTCCTGTGAGGTGCTGCCAATAAAAAAAGTATCAAATGAACTAGAAAGAAAACCAAACAAAGTACAAAGAGTTTCAAGAATGACTCTGAACCGATTGAACTACTTTGCTTCCCGCAAAGGTTTCATTCTCTTGGCCTGACTTTTATCCCTTATGGGAGGGGCAGTCACCTCCCAGCCTTACTCCCGAGTTGCCCCTTTTGTTTCAGCTGCTCTTGCCTTCTAGCACCTTTGTGCATACACCGACTGGGAACAGGCTCCCCTTGTTCCTCTGCCTCGCTGCTGCCAGACTCCAAAGGCTCCGAAGGCAGCACCCCACTCCCAGATGGTCCTGGCCCCATCCCTGCATCAGATGCAGGATCCTCACCCGAGTCCTCTCCAGACTCCCAGACTGGTCCCCGTTCTTCCGCACTGTCCAATTCCATTGCCATTTGCACTGCTGCCAGCAAACTACAACACTTAACTGTCCCCTGACAGAACAACTTCTTGACTTCCTGTATTAGCTGGAGGACTGCATGATGTATATGATGCAGTGAATGTTGAATGACCTTGCCCTTGGTTGCTTTTACTGTATTTCCCCACTCTGGAGACACATACCAAGACACATTTTACTTTTTAAAAAGAAGAAGTTGCACCTTTCTATTTGTTAATCAACAAAAAGCTTTCTGTTGTAGCGGTTTGAAGATTAACAAATTAATACCTGCAGGAAATTGTTCACTTTCCAAAAGCTTTTAACGTTAGCAAATAAATTATTCCTCCAAGTGACTGAAGATGTGTCTGGGTTTTGTTACATCAAAACTAAGACAGCTATATGGCTGAGATTTGTGGCTAATCCAATTGACCCAAAGAGTCAATGCAAAAAGATATCTGTTCTCTGTTTTGGCACTTCATCAGAGTATCAAATAAGGAAGATATAATTTTCAGTTCCAAGGAACTGTCATCCCCTGGCACAGAAATCATCTTTGTATGAGGAAGGCTACAATAACCAGAAGTGACTCTGAAGAGCAAGGCCCTTGCAATACCAAAGCAATAGCACTTAGACTTATATACTGTTTTACAGTGCTTTTACAGCCCTCTCTAAGCGGTTTACAGAGTCAGCCTTTGCGCCCCAACAGTCTGGACCCTCATTTTACTGATCTCAGAAGGATGGGAAGGTTGAGTTAATTTTGAGCTGGTCAGGATCGAACTCCAGGCTGTGGGCAGAGTTAACCTGCAATACTGCATTCTAATCACTTTGCTAGCAGGGCCCTTAAGATGAGGTAGATTCTTGCGCTAATGTTTACAATGCTTCACAAAGATAGATCAACATTCCTTTTAAGGTGAGCTTATGGGTTTATTTCAAAGCTTCTCCTTGAGGATAACAAATTTAGAACATCCTGAAGTCTAAAATGAAGTGATACTCACCCACGTCAGCGTGTTCAATAAATGCTTTCACAAAACGTTTCATTTCCTCGAACTGAGCTTCTTCAACGGCTGAAGTTCCATCCAGAAGAAATATCACATCCATTGGCTTGGTGCAAGTTTCTGAGGAGAGTTTTAAATCTTTTCATTATCAAGGGTTCTAGACTAGACAACTGGCACGCATAACTTCATAAAAAAAAACACACACAAATAGAAACTTGGGA
This sequence comes from Pseudonaja textilis, assembly GCF_049901715.1. Taxonomy (NCBI): domain Eukaryota; kingdom Metazoa; phylum Chordata; class Lepidosauria; order Squamata; family Elapidae; genus Pseudonaja; species Pseudonaja textilis. The sequence continues at coordinate 20,685,433 of NC_141994.1, read as the reverse complement.
AAATAATTTTAAAAATGTCATCAGAAAGAGGGCTAATGACTAGATGACTGCAAGGAATATAAATCCTTCCATTGCCCACCGTTCAGTCAGAACTGAAGAAGCTTCTTGGGTGAGAAGTGAAATCAGAGATGGTATTCAGCTGGTTCTGACCAGTTTCGGAGAACCGGTAGTGGAAAATTTGAGTAGTTCAGAGAAACAGCAAATACCCCCTTTGACTGGCCCTGCCTCCATCTATTCTCTGCCTCCTATTGAGTCCAGCTGATTGGCTGGGTCTTCTTTTGTTGCCCTGCACAGGAGAACGGAGCTGGAAAGCAGGTAAGTGGGGTGGGGAGGGAATGAGATTTTGCAATAACCTTCCCCCAGGAGTGGGGAGGGAATGGGGATTTTGCAGTATCCTTCCCCTGCCACGCCCACCAAGCCACACCACACCACACCCACCAAGCCATGCCCACAGAACCGGTAGTAAAAAAATTTGAATCCCACCACTGAATGAAACGTCTTCAAGGAAAAAACAAAGAAAGTCCAGTTGTCCCTTGAAAAAACACCTTCGGGACAACCATTTTAGCTTCTATTCTCAAGTTTAAAAAACACAACAACAACAACAACAACAACAACAACAACAACAACAAATAAACCAGACATTACCTTTCTTTGAGCAGCAAGTTTTGAATACCAGGTCAGGCCCTTCCTTGATGAGGTTGTTAAAGCCTTCTATGATAATAGGAGTCTGTGGCTGGCTTAATTCCTGGAGTTCCTGGATGTCCACATTAGGTCTAATGCCAATAGGAATCACATGGACATCCTTGGGTGGGCGGGTGATGGTATCTGTGGCAGGATTTGCAGTGACCATGTAAACCAAGTGCGGCACTTGCTCCCTCCTTTTGGTAGTGAACGACTGTTGGGAGACGAAGTTGAGCGCCTGTCCGGTATTGGTTGCATTTCCTCCCTGGAATTTCATCTCCCGCACCTTCTTAATCAGGAACTCCTTGGATTGACGTTCCTGGAAAGAATGCTCCACAGTGATGGTAAAGGAATACTGGAGGATGCTAATATAAACAGTTTCTTCTCCCACTTCCAACTCTTGGATCGTACGGATGAGAAACTCTTTGATGGTGTCAAAATTGGTCTTGCCGACTTTGTGGGAGCCTTCAACTAAAAAGACAACCTCAAGGATCTTTTCAATAGAAATAGACATCTCCGTTGCGGGTACCTTTGTCAAGCCATGAGGGAGGTATGTCCTTGCTTCCACACTGGGGACAGTCAGGATTGGGCGTTGGGTGGAAAGGACTGCACTGACTTCAGGCACAAGACCACAGAAGTAATCGATGATTTCATCCTTACGTTGCCTTAACTCAAGAACGCTGTTCATTAGGAAGGCTCTGTTTTCTGGCGACTGCCGTTCGATTAGCCCAATTTGCTCAGTGCTCACATGAGGCCCAAGGCCGATGGGTATCACAATAATTTTCTTTTTTTTCAGAAGTGGGAAGATCCCCTGGATTCTCTTGGGGTCCTTGCTTGCCATAAACAGCACAGCAATTCGGGCAACCTTTGGACGTGGTGCCTTGCCGAATACGTGGAACAAGACGTATTTCAGCACCTCGGTTGCAGAGGCGACCTCCCCACCCGTATATTTTATATTTTGCACAATCTTCCTCATTTTAGTTGACTTTTTAACATCCTTCAGGCCGAGGTAAATGTGCGAACCAGTGCGGTATTCCAGAACTGCCAAGCGAATCCTTTTTTGGGTAATGTGGAGTTTTTCCATCATGCTAATTATGAAATTTTTCAACTCATCAAAATCACTCTCGGAAAGCTTATTGGAACCATCCATTAAGATGGCCAGGTCCATCATTTTGCTACAGGAATATTCACGTGTGACTCCTTCTTCCTCCTCTTCCTCTTCCTCTTCCTCTTCCTCTTCTTCATCTGGGCTAGCAGTGGTCAAGAATTTGACAGTCTCTTCTGGATCACACGGGCGGCATGTCAGGTTTCGTACTTCACAATGGCTAACCAAGTAGGAAAAACAAACAGAGGGAGGAGTCAAACGTGTCATTAGTCTCAAGTCCCTTTGAGCCCACAAAAGATCTGCCTCCAGCCCATCTTAAATTCTGTTGATTCTTATCTGCCGCCAATTTACTTTGACTGTCAGTAGTTCAGATTCTTGTAAAGAGCATAAACCTATATTCATTTGAACTGCTGGACTCCTGACTTCCTGTGCTTGACTTTAATTTTTTAAATGTTTCTTTGCATTTCAATGATTCTAACTCTTTTAGTGTTAGGAGTCCCTGTGGATTTCACTCTGCTAGTTATTGCTGACTCTAGGGGGTGACGGTCATCTCCATTTCAAGACCATTAAGCCAGGGCTGTCTGAGGACATTTTCACCATCATGTGGCTACCATGACATCACAGAATGCTGTTACCTCCCCACTGAAGTTCCACCTATTTATCTGCTCATATTTACATGTTTTCAAACTGCTAAGTTTGGCAGGAGCTGAGGCAAGGATGGGAGCTCACCCATCGCATGGTGCCTGGGTCTCGAACCAGGGGCTGCCAGCTTTCTAGTTGACAAGCCCAATGTCTTAACCACCGAGCCACTGCACTTCCCCTTTAGAATAAAGACAACTTTGATAATCAATATAATTTTTCAAGGCTTTGAAAAGTGTGCTTCCAAATTATGGCTCAGTGTTTGAAACAAGCAAACGGCTGGATGTTTTTCATTCCATGCAACATAATTGATCAACCTGAGAGTAATAATTTGAATTCTTTATTGAGAAATGGATAACAGAGATGGAGAAAAAAAACATTGATATGTAAAGCTTGAGAGGGAAAGGGGAGGTGCAAATAAGCATCCCATAACCAGACTCCCAAAATATGTTTTTAGAAAGATCCTGAGGATTGTCTTCTCCGTAGAGAAGAATTATTAAAGTGATTGAACTTCTATTTATAAATAGAAGCCAATCCCATTCTATTTATAAATTAACAACAGTGGCTTGACTTAGCTATTTTTTAAGAAATCCTGTTTCATGGAAAAATTGAGTATTCACTTTAAAATTAAACTCCATGCTTTAAAAATGGGAAAATTCTCTACCCTCAAAAAATGTTAAATATTCTGGTCTGGGCCAGTACACAGCGGTTGAGAGTAGCTTTGGTTTTGTGAAGTGTGATTATGTGATTAACAATCCTCCAGGATCCCTTAAGACTAATCCGTTTAGAAAAGCTTGCCAAAATCCTAACCCATATATAGTTTTGCTAAAATTGAGAGCTATGGAGGATACATGCAATATAATATCCATTTCTTCTCTTCCCTAATTCAACCTGTCTCCTCTCTTGAATTCCACAAAATTCTCTATTTTACCAGGATTGGCAGAGCTGAGGATTCTCCGAGTTCAAAATGATCTTCTTGCCATGAGATATCCTGCGACCTTCTGCTTCACACACCGGACATTCTTCGAGTTTGATACAAGACTCAGAAAGCTCATCAAGAATTTTTCCTGTTTTACAAAATTGTTGGAGAATGAGTTTAATTTCTTTATTATAATAATGCAACAATATACCCCGACATTTTAAACATTTAAAATGTCCCTTGGAAACTTAGTAAGAATTCTAAAAGTTTGAAGGACAGTCAACAGACAGCAAAGGTCGATATTCTTCCATTGATTATGTTATCTGGTTTGGGGGAATGAAATGTCTTCAAGAAAACAACCAAGCTCAGAGAGCACCAAAAGACAGCAAGAAGAGGTTCTCCTTTCAAGCTGCCAGGCACATCTCCCAAATATCATGTTTCCCCCCAAATAAGATTGGGTCTTATTTTCTTTTGGGCCCCAAAATAAGCACCAGGGCTTATTTTCAGGGGTGCCTTATTTTTTTCCAAGTAGGGGAGGCTTCTGCTTGCTCGTGGCAGGGCAGGAGGCTGAGCGACACACCAGTACTGCAGCCACAAGTTGAGGTGGGACGTGGAGCTACCCCATGCACCTCACACCAGCTTACTTCAGGCCAGGCCAGGCCATCCATGCCCTGACACCTGCCTCGTGGCCACGGCACCGACATACTGTTCACCCTCCTGCTCTGTTGCAATGGGAAGCAAGTAGAACTAGTGGGATGGTGGCCACATAGGCTCCTGCTGCACATGACTTCCATTGCTGGCACTGTGAGGCAGTTGTCAGGGTATGGATGGGCTGGAGATGGTGGGCCTGAGGTAAGCCAGTGCAGAGCAGGTGGGGCAGCTCCACCACCACTCGGCCTCATCTCATGGCTGCACCACTGCAAGCAATCAGACAGAATGAGCAGGTGGCCAGCTGCACAGGCTCTTGAGTAGGGCTTAATTTGGGGGTAGGGCTTATATTAGGCACACATGTAAAACATGCTCGGTCTTGTTTTTTGGTATAGGTCTTATTTTCAGGGAAACAGGGCAATTAGCAATTCTAGTGGTGCCATCCATGTTTCAATTCTTCTACTCTTCAGTTGGTTCAGTGACGTTTCTTTTCAAGTTAGTTCCATAGCAACTTTACTGACTGATCATTCCTTCCCACTTCTGGGGAAGAAGGACATTGGGAAATGAGGAGTAAAGAAAGCAAAGTCTAGAACTGAGTTAAAGATCAGCAATTGAATCCAGCTGCCAAACAACACACACTCTTCCCCCTTCTATTTATTAACATCTGGACTGCAGGATCACTTCAGAAAGAGAAAAGGATATAGAATTGTTTTCCAATAAAGTACATACTAAAACAGGCTGGAATATAGAGGCCCATTGACCAAAATGTTGAATCTCTTCCTGTCTGATCAAAAATGTCAAAAGATGATACAAATGGCGACCAGATACGTACCTTTATGAAATACCCCTTTCATTTAAAATGAAAAATTAATTGGTTCCATATCATCCAATATTTGTAAACAATTCTGAATTTCTTTGGAACATAAATATTTTGCTCTGGGGTGCTATTATCTACACAATATGATTCTCCATTCAGAATAAGAAATAACAAGGATGGGCATCATAACTCTTATGAATTTAATTCTACGAACTCACTTCTTGGAATTTTGGTCTTTCAAGATAAGGAGGCAGAAGACTGTTGATATTTCCTTTGGAAATTAATACCTGACATCTGTACTATTCTCTCTTACTCACACTGCCCACACACATATAGGCGCATATTATAATTTGTAAAGATGTTGGGACACAGTTTAATTTCTTAAAATAAAGAATAGATGGATAAAGAGCCTTTTCAACTCATTTCTCTTGTTCCCGGATGTCTGTTACTGAATTAAATACAGAGAAAAGAATTGCATTTGTTTTATTTCTTCAAAAGAAAGGGGAAAGCCTCTGCCAGAATACCAAAACTACCCATAATCCGGACACCTATTCTATTCTATTCTATTCTATTCTATTCTATTCTATTCTATTCTATTCTATTCTATTCTATTCTATTCTAATCATATTATGTCATGCCCCTGTCAGAGCCTGAATCTGCAGAGGAAGATGAGCCGAAACTGGAGCATACGGAAATCAAGGGGAGGAAAATGGGGAGGAGCAGGCCCAGTCAAGTCAGGGCCTTTCAGGATTAGGAGAGTTTGTAGGCAGGGAGGAAGGGGGGCAGGATGAGGCTAAGCAGTGATTATGAGAGCTCAGGCAATGAGCTAGGACCACCCCCTCCTGATCCTTGAGCACGGAGAGTGGAGAGAAGGCGGGAACAGCACAGACTGACCCAGCTACTCAGGAGGAGAGCGCCCTGCCCCTCTTCAAAAGGCACACCTGGAGACTGAGACTTAAGGAGATGCTGTGGGGAGGGGTGCATGTCGGGAATAAACACTGAAACTCATGGAGTGTTGAGTGCCGATGTTTGGACTTCCTAGATTCCTTGCATTCTTTCTGCATTTTTTGCACTGCAGCCGTGGTGCTCATAGTGTTGGGCTGGACTATTTGCAGCCAGAGGCTGCTTAAGGTGTGTGTGTGTTTTTGTGGAGAGAAAGAGAGAGAGAGAGAGAGAGAGAGAGAGAGAGATCACTTTGCTCTGAGACTTGCCAGAAACATGGAAGCATTTGTGGAAATTTGGAGCAATAAAGGGGCAGTTTGAACTGCCAGCTGCCTGTTACCTCTGTGCTGTGCCCTGGGTCATCACATATTATTTAAGTAAGAGTAAAACTCTGAGTAAAGTCCTCCTGACCAGACATAGTGCATGGAGTGGAGATGCTTACCAGCAGGACAGTGTGGATGGCATCCTTCAACGCACTTCACGGGACATGCTATTGGGTCCATGTGCTGGCACGTCCTGGGACAGGCAGGACCACAGCTGTTGTATCGCCATTCGCATTGATATTCTTCCTCCACTTTGTTCATGCTTTCACAACTTTGTGCTACAATAAACCAAATAAAAAATGATGGGATGCTTGCACCATGTAATCATTTCAATTTTTTTTTTAAAAAGTGAACATCTGTAGATGAGGTGCTCTCTCAGCCTGCTTGTTTTCTTGCAGATGTTTCACTACCCAAACTACATAATAATCATCAGTGCTAGCATCTGATAGGATCTGAACTAGCACCGATGATGCAACCTAGTTGGGTAATAAAACGTCTGCTTATCCCTACATTATTTCAGACAAATGGTTGTCCAATCTCTTCTTAAAAACTTCCAGTTTTGGAGCACTCTTGACTTCTAGAGGTAAGTTGTTCCACCAATTAATTGTTCTGACTGTTAAGAAATTTCTTCCTTAGTTTTGGATTTGGATCTCACTTTGATTGGTTTCCATCCATGGTTTCTTATCTTGGCTTCTGGTGCTTTGGAAAATAGGTTGCCCCCTCTTCTTTGTGGCAGCCCCTCAAATACTTGGAATAGTGCTATCATGTCACCCCTAGTCCTTCTTTTCTCTAGAGTACACGTACTCAATTCCTGCCACTGTTCTTATATCTTTTAGACTCCAATCCCCCAATCATCTTTGAGCTCTTTTCTGTGTGCTCTCTCTCCCCCTCTCCCTCCCCCCCTCTCCCTCTCTGTCTCTCTCTCCCCCTCTCCCTCCCTCCCTCTCCCTCCCTCTCTCTCTCCTGCTCTCTCTCTCCCCTTCCCCCTCTTCTCCCCTTTCTCTCCCTCTCCCCCTTCTTTCCCTCTCTCTCCTCCTTTCTCTCTCCGTATCTGCCTCTCTCTCTCCCCCTCTCTCCCCCCTCTCCCTCCTCCCCCTCTCTCTCCCTCTCCTCTCGCTCTCTGCCTCTCCCTCTCCCTCTCCCCTTCTCTCCCTCCCACTCTCCCTCTCTGCCTCTCTCTCTCCCTCTCCTCTCCCTTTCTGCCTCTCTCTCTCCCTTCTCCTTCCCCCTTCCCCCTTTCTCTCCCTCTCTCCCTCCCTTTCTCTCTCCCTCTGTCTCCTTCTCCCCTTCTCTCCCCACCTCTCTCCTCCTTCTTCCTCCTTCTCTCCCACTCTCCCACCTTCTCCCTCTCTCCCTTCTCCCCTTCCTCTCCCCACATTCTCTCCCCAGTACTTACGGCATAGAGTAGGAGACCTCCATTGGATCACTGCCCCTTTCTGGGCACAAGCATGGGCATAAGCAGCAATGGCATCACAATAACATGCACAGTCCCCAACGGACTCACAAACACAGGTGTCGTACGTGCAGATTTCCACATAAGGCTCAGGATCCACCTGTGGTGGTAATAGTACAAGTCAAACTCTGATGCTCCTGAGAAGATCTCCGCAGCTTCAAGGAACAAGGTGACTCATCTTTGCACGCTAGATTTTAGGACAGGGGTGGGCAAACTACGGCCCGGGGGCCACATCCGGCCCGTTGGTCTTTTTAATCCGTCCCGCCAAAGATTGGTAACCGAATTAAGGTTTGATGTGAATGATTGCATTCATTTGATTTTGACTTGTAATGACAGGCATTTCAACACCAGGTGGTGGCCCGTCTGTCAAATTTTAAAAGTCAATGAGGCCCCTGAGACAAAAAGTTTGCCCACCCCTGTTTTAGGAGGTCCCATAAACCAGCTCCTGCCAACAGTCAGCTCTTCAGGGCAAGGAACCTCTCTCAAGGGCAGGACAGCAGCTCCACCGCTGGGTAGAAGAATTTGGATTCTTCTGCTGCTTCATTTCAGATTGCCAAATTAGAAAGAAATGGGAGGCCACAGAGCATCTGCTACAGAAAACCAAGGAAGGAGCACTCTGCAACACTAAGCATCAAGCACTAAGCACCTGCATAATTCCAATCTGGATTGGTCACCGGGACTAGAGATTTAGTTTTCTGAGATTTTGGACTCGTGATGGAGCCCATCCTCAGGGAACTTGTCAAGATTTGTCTTGTTTAATGTTTTTATCTATATATATATAAAAGTGAAATACCATGCATGCATCATCACAAAATCTCCAGAACCATAAAGCCTATAAAGTTGAAATTTGGCACATATGTGTTTCTTGGTTTCTAGGTGCTCACTAAGAAAGGATTTTTCGAAATGACCATCAGAGCTATTAGTATTTCATATATTATTATTATTAACATGCTCTGATGCTAAGGAGTTCTACTCCCCCTCCCCACCTGAAAAGAAATCTGTTCCAAATGCAAAACACAAGCAGAGAAGTTTCAGTTTTCACAGCACCAAGCAGCTTTAGTACAGAATTGGTTTCTTCGCCAAACCCCAAAAACTTTAACCTTAGACTGTCTACTATTGACCTCACCCCTTTCCTAAGAGGTCTGTAGGGGGTGTGCATAAGTGCACAAACGTGCCTACCATCCCTGTCTTATTGTTTCTTTTATTTTTCTTATATGTACCCATTTCATGAATTCATAACTATGTATATACTTATACCTATTATCTTGTAAGTGATTGACAAATCAAATAAATAAATAAAGAATGTTATGATATGTACAGAATAACCTTTGAGTAACAAGGATATGCACCAGTGATGGAATTCAATTTTTTTTACTACCGGTTCTGGTGGGCGTGGCAAGGGAAGGAGACTGTAAAAACTCCAGTCAGAGGTGGCATTTGCTGGTTCTCCGAACTACTACTCCAAAATTTCTGCTACCGGTTCTCCAGAACTGGTCAGAACCTGCTGAATACCACCTCTGATATGCACATGGAAACGTTTATGAGAGTAGTTATGAATTCAGCCACACACAGATACGCTAAATTGAGTTAAAGTTTACTTTAAGAAATATCACAGTCCAATAAATGGTCCAGGTCATATACGTTTAACAGTCCAAAGAATATCCAATTACAAAGTCTTCTTACTGGTTGCCTTTGTCATTTACAGTAAACAAAGATATCAAAGTATAAGCATAGCATAAATACAACAGAGAACCTTAGATAGCAACAGAATGTCAGAGAGAGCAAGCTATGATCTCTAGCTCCCTCTTATGGTAATTTGCAATATAATCAACCAATCAGAATATAGTATAAATCAATACAGCGATTTTGTCTTAAAGCTACAAACATACATTGTTGGTTTATATATTGCCAACCCAACTAATTGGTGTACAGATTCCTAACACAGAACAGTTGAGCTAAGCCACGCTCAGGCTCCTTGCTGTCTCCTTCTTGCTGACACTGTAAATATCCTTTCAGTTTCCAAACACACTGACAGGACACTAGCCAGATGAATACCGATAGATACTGCTAGGCAGAGGCAGAAATTTTTTTCCCCTTATTTTCTTGCCCAAAAACTAAGCCCGACCACATAGTTTCATAGCGAAGCACGGATATTGAGCTAGTTGAGTTATAAAATATCGCAAAAAAAAAATTCAAAAGTAAATAGAAAAGCACTGGGGTGGGAAAGAGGGAAGAAAAGTGAGGAAGGATAGAAAAAGAAGAAGAAAAAGAAAAAGAAGCATTGACTTCCAACTCTCTCTGTTGCAGTAAAATAAGATATTAACATCAAATAACAACTTTTTGCTTTTTCATAATAATATGAACAAGCCATTTCTGTAAAGATCTATCAGTCTACTCTGAAACCCAAAATCAACATTTCATTCTTCTCCATATCAAGCATGAAGTTCTGAAGCATTTTCTGTGTGGAAACAAAAGTACTTTTCTTCAATCAAAGTGGTCAATTTTGCCATTTTGGCCAACTCCATCAACTTCTGCAACCATTTTGTACATACAATAGTCTTAATGAGGTCAACATATATAATAACAAAGTTCCATTTTTTTTTCTCCAGTTCTTTTTCCATTAGGCCCCAAAGGAAAAGTTCTGGTTTCATTTATGTCTCCGTTTTCAAAATTTTCTGTATTAAGATATGAACCATACTCCACATTTTTGTTTTATCGCATGTCCACTTGTCAGGATTTGTCAAGTCTGAAAGCTCAGAAAACTGAACCTCGGATCCTGGTGACTGACCCAGATTGGATCCTACAATATTATCCTTGGACACGTCTATTTGCCAGACTAATTCTCGAATACAGTTCATCCACCTGGAACCTGCACTGTAAATCGGACATGAACACAATTGAGCAGGTTCAGAGGTATTTCTCGAGAAAAGTTCTCCACTCCTCTACTCACAATAGAATTCCCTATGCCTCCAGGCTGGAAATTTTTGGCTTGGACAATCTGAAACTGCACCACCTGCGGTCCGATCTAAGCATAGTACACAAAATTGTCTGCTACAACATCTTGCCTATCAACGACTTCTTCAGCTTCAACCACAATAACACACGGACAAACAACCGATACAAACTCAAGGGAAACTGCTCCACACTCGATTGCAGAAAGTACAACTTCAGCCAGAGAGTGGTCAATGCCTGAATACCCTATCCGACTCTGTTGTTGCAGCCACAACCCCTCACAGCTTCAACCTCAAACTGTCTACCATGGACCTCACCCCATTCCTAAGAGGTCCTTAAAGGGGGCGTGCATAAGTGCACAAGCGTGCCTACTGTCCCTATCTTACGGTCCCCATTTCTCTATATTTACTTCCTTTGTTCATGTTTATATTAATAACTTGTTATCTTGTACATGTTTGACAAACAGATAAAAATAAAATACCTATTCATCTTTATTAATACTAAGCATTGAGGTTAGAATAGAATAGAATAGAATAGAATAGAATAGAATAGAATAGAATAGAATAGAATAGAATAGAATAGAATAGAATAGAATAGAATAATTTATTGGCCAAGTGTGATTGGACACACAAGGAATTTGTCTTGGTGCAAATGCTCTCAGTGTACCTAAAAGAAAAGATACATTCGTCAAAAGTCAAGAATCATAAGCTATAACACTTAACAATAGTCATAGGGTACAATCAGCAATCAAATCATACTAGGAAACAGTCAATATAAATCGTAAGCGACAAAGTTACAGTCATACAGTCACAAGTGGGAGGGGATGGGTGATAAGGAGTGATGAGAAGATTAACAGTAATAGTAGTGCAGACTTTGTAATAGTTGAACAGTTAGTGATCAATTCGAGTGACAAATGGTTATCCAGCCACAGGAGCCAGAATGAGAATTATTATCTGGATAAGAAATGGCTTACCAGTTTTTTGCATTCTTTGAAGAGATCGCTGTTCAAGACGCTGCACGATGTCTCCACCATCACCCGTTTTAATACGTTCCCATTGCACAGTGAAGACGCCAGGTCCTGCCCTTGGGAAAGCTGCAAAAAGAGGAGAAATACATCATAATGCCAAGAAATACGGCAGCCATCGATTACCTGTCAATTTAGCATCTTCATAGCAATGAGGGCTAAGGGTGGTGCGGTGGCCTAGCGATGGAGCTCTTGCCTCACTATCAGGAGGCTGTGAGTTCGATCCTAGGTACAGGCAGATATTTCTCTTTCTGGGCACGATGAGAATATATCTGCTGAATATAACTCCAGTTTGGTGACAGAAAGGGCATCCGGCCAGTAAACACTCAGCTCCATTCCATTGCCCAGACTCCACCCTGCAAGGGATTATGGGGTCATTAAAAAAAGATGAGAGCTAATCCTCCTTTCTCGGAAATCACAGACATACATCTAAATGGGTGGGAATGCATCAAAAGGCCTGGCTTTCATTTCTTAGGAAAAAAATAAAATCTGATTCTCACCCAATCTAAAGCCAAGAGTTTTTCTTCTCTTGCATTTTGAAGACATTGTAGCTGGCATTTTGCCTTGGATAAATAATCTAATTTAAGTTGCAAAGTCTTTGGTTTTCTCTGAATTTTCTGTAGCACCCTAATTCTATGCACTTGAAAGCCACGATAGAGAGTAGTTTCCATTTCACTTACCCGGAGATAGTAGGATGATTATATTATTTTGTGTTACGAATAGTATAAAGATGACTTACTAACCCTTCAAGGAACAAAATCACCGAGGCTGAAAGGCTCTTCACTGAAAAACAAAGATGCTTGTTCGTATTCTGGCCTTCCAAATGGTCTAGGGCGGGGATCTCCAAACTTGACCACTTAAAAGACTTGTGGACTTCAACTCCCAGAATTCCTCAGCCAGCCATGCATCTCTTAAAGTTGCCGAGTCTTGGTCTAGGGTAGCCTTTCCCAACCTTGGCCATTTTAAGATGTGTGGACCTCAGGAATTCTGGGAAGTGAAGTCCACGCGTCTTAAAGTTTCCAAAGATGGAGAAAGAGGGATTTAACCTCCATTCCAAACCACACAGAAATTAGGTAGTTTTCCAGGTTACTTCTAACCATCCAGGAGAAGGAGTTCTTTGTCATGGCCCTGTCAGAGCCTGAGTCTGCAGAAGAGGACAAGCCGGAGCTGGGGCCAAAATAGTTTGAGGAGGCAGCCTCGTTGGCTTCAGAGGAACATGGGGAGGAGCAAGACGAGGCAGCCTCAGGTCCCTCGGGTTTCGGATGTTTTCCAGCAGGGAAGAATGGGGGCAGGACGACCAAGAGAGGGCAGACAATGGAGATGGGGAGCAACAGAGCTCAGGCGATGAGCAAGGACCGCCCCCTCCTGATCCTTGAGCTTGGAGAGTTGAGAGAAGGCGAGAACAGCACAGACTGACCCGACTTACTCAGGAGCAGAGCGCCCCGCCCCTCTTCACAAGGCACACCCAGGGACTGAGACTTAAGGAGACACTGTGGGGAGGGGTGCATGTCAGGAACAAACACTGAAATTCATGGAGTTTTGTGTGCCGTTGCTGATGTCTGGAATTCTGCTGGAATTCTTGCCTAATTCCTTTGCTTCGTGGAACTCATTGCCATGTTCCCATGCCTCTCTGGATTTCTTGCCTGGAAGCCAATGTGCTAACAGCATTTTGCTGGATTACTTGCAGCCAGAGGCTGCTGGAGGGGCGTGTGTTGTGTGTGTGTGTGTGTGAGAGAGAGAGAGAGAGAGAGAGAGACTTGCCATAAACGTGGGAGCGTTTGGGGGAAAAGTTGGAGCAATAAAGGGGAGTTTTGAACTTCCAGCTGGCTGTGTTGTCTCTATGCCTTTCCCCGAGTCATCATGCTCTCCTACTTTAACATTAGCCACGTTAGAGTTGGAAGATCTAGGACAGTGAGGGCTAACCTTTTCAGCACTGAGGGCCCAAAATGCTGGTGTGTGCATGCATCACCAAAATGCAATGCGCACGCATCCCCCCGCATGCACCCCGCCCCTCTGCATGTGCTGTCCAGTGTCCCCCCTATGCATGTGCTCCCACCTCCATGCATGGGAGGCCCAAACACAGCTGGCCAGTGGGAGGCGCACATGCATGCGCAGTGGAGCTGAGCTAGGACGATGGCTCGCGTGTCCAGAGTAAGGGCTCTGCATGCCACCTCTGGCCTGCATGCGATAGGTTCGCCATCACGAATCTAGGATAACCTTCTGGTTTCCCTACCCTGTTGTTAAAGCATTCTGAAACGTAGACAGATATCGCCACCCTCAAAGGCGCAACACCTTTCTTTTTTACAAATACCTTTCTGACGTCAGCACACTGGGAGTGAACTTTCCAAGAATTCCCAAAGTCACTCGGATCAACTTCGATCTGCTTCCGGCTGCTTCTCAGATCGTTGTTTGGGACGTCATCGAAATTCCCACACAGACCACAGACTTTATCCTTTCAAGGAACAAGCCAGAGAAATGTCATCTTCATTCTCCTTCAACAGGAAGACTATGAATTAAGACTATTCATTAATGAGTGGCAGTGTTCCAATATCTGAGGGACTGGCACAGAGAATAGTTGATCCACTATTCTCTAAAGCAGGGTTCGGCAACCCGCAGCTCTGGAACTGCATGGGGCTCTTTCAGCCCTCTGCTGCGGCTCCCTGTTGCCAGTCAGCTCCACAATTGATTGGGCTTTCGGTTAGGACAGGTAGAGGAAAAAGGGTGCCATTCTAGGAGGAGACTCTATGGTGGAGGAACTGGACTTCTGGTCGGCTCCACAATTGATAGAGCTTTCAGTTAGGACAGGTAGAGGAAAAAGGGTGCCATTCTAGGAGGAGACTCTTTGGTGGGGGAACCGGACTTCCGGTCAGCTCCAGGATTGAACAGGGGATTGAACAGTTAGGACCTTTGTGGCTCTGTGAGTGTTTAAGGTTGCTGTCCTCTGCTCTAAAGCACCTGAGGGCAGGAGAAGCAGCAATGGATGGAAACTAATCAAGGAGAGAAGCAACCTAGAATTAAGGAGAAATTTCCTGACAGTGAGAACAATTAATCAATGGAAGTTGTGGATGCTCCAACACTGGAAGTTTGTTAAAAGATGTTGGATAACCATCTGTCTGAAGTGGTGTAGGGTTTCCTGCCTGAGCATGGGGTTGGACTAGAAGACCTCCAAGATCCCTTCCAACTCTGTTGTTCTGTTCTGTTTTGTTCCAATGTACATAACTAAGTAAACAAGTGATTACTAATCTGGAATCTAAGTCATGGCATCTGAACTTATTTTCTTTTTCTTTTTCTGAAACGGTTTCTCTCCTTCTCCAAGTAGCTTCTTCAGTCTGAGGGTCCCCCTAACTAACTTGCTCAGGTTGAAGATGCTACTTGGAAAAGTAGCGAAACATTTTCATGGCAAAAAGAAAACAAGCCCAACTGCCATAACAACTTCCACTTCCAGACAACTCTGTCTACTTGTGTTGTGGTTAGCCAGCAGCAGTTGCGGACAGCTGAGGAGAGCAAGGACTCAGATGAGGGGCCAGGACCATTAGAGAGTAGACTGCTGCCTTCAGAGATTGTGGGGGATGGCAGTAGTGATGAGGAGGTTCCCGAGGAGCCTGTGCTAAGTGCGCATGCGCGCAGGATTGCTTGTAGGAAAGAGCAGCTGCAGCAGCATGGGTGACTCAGGAGTAAGGCTGCAAAGTAATGGCCCCTCCTTCAAGAAGATAAAAGCCAGCTGTGAAACAAATGTACTTTGCAGAAGGCAAAGACGTTTTGAAACTCCAGCCTCGTGGACATTCCAGTATCCTGAGTTTGTATTTGAAGATTCTTATTTTGCAAATTATTTCTTGTCTGTTATCTTTTGGCTTTCTCGCACAGTTTGGCAAGACTTGTGCTTATCACAGCTAATTATTTTGTAAAAGCATTACAAGGTTTCTATTCCTTTTGGATTGTGTTTACTTTGTTGAAAAGGGGCGTGGGTCAGAACAACTTGACTGAGAATCTTCATCAACTTACAAGCTAAATCCTAAGTAATAAATCAGAAGCAACTTACTTTGTAGTTTTCTTTCAAGGTGACAGTAACTCCCATGTTTTGATCCCAAGTCAGGGAGATTCTCCCTTGTCCTAGTATCAGAATATAGTAGCGGCCAGACTTCAAAATTTCCATGTTGCCTTCTTCTCTCGGAGGTGTGAGGACATTAACCTTCATGAGAGAAAAGAAAATAAAGAACTTTCAATAACGGGATTCCATGTCAGCTTCTAAATAATAATATTCCTATGCCTGTTTTAGCAGTTGCCATAAAAAAACAGGAGGAAAGAAATCTGGAAGAGCCGTGCAGCAGTTTGAAAGCAAAAGTACATTCCAACTCTTATGTTTAAAAGATTGTAACTAAAATACAAGAGTTTTTGCCCACAAATATATTTAATTGGAGAATGTGAATGATGACACCCAGCCCATGAATGTGCTCAGTTGGAGAATCTGATTTATGACATACCCAGGGAGGAGGGGGGAACCAGAGTCATGGGGGACTGTAAATGACTTATGCTAGAGTTGGCTTCATACAGGGCAGTGCCAGTATGTTGCCTCTAATAAATCCTTTGAAGTTTTTCGAAGTTTGTCTCGAGAATCATGATTTTTAATTAGAGCAATTGCTGGAATCCTGCCAAGGGTTTGCTTTCTACTTTAATGAAAAACAGAATATTCCACGGGCAAGAAACATTGGCTGATGTTAATTCCATTGTGAAGAAAAAGTTCAGGTATTCCTTGACTTACAACCACTTGCTTAGTGACTGTTTGAAGTTACAGCGGCATGAGAAGCATGACATGTGATTGTTTCTCCCACATTTGACATTGCAGTCTGCAGAATCCTCAGTTTCACATGATCAAAATTCGGATGCTCAGTGTCATGCCCTTGTTGGAGTCTGATTCTGAGAAGGGGATTGAGGAGCTGACAGGGAGTGGGAGTGTGGCTCCGGTGGCTGTGGAAGAAACGGGGGAAGGGCACAGTCTGACTGGGCTTTCAGAGGAAGACCCAGGGCCACCCCCTCCTCATCCTAGGGCATCCAGGGAGGAACGAAGAAGGGAGCAATGTGGCTTACAGGAGAGAAAAGGGCCTTGATCCCTTTCATTAGTTGCAGCTGGGAGAACGGGATATAAGAAGGACGTTTGCACACAGCTCCTTGCTGGAAGCAAAGTGTGCATTATTTTTGTTGAGGCTTATCTGGGTTTTGGCATCCTCCCAACTGTTTGTGCTTCATTATCTTTTGGGAGTCTACAATTTATTATCCTGGCCTGCCGTGTTAATTATTTCAGTGTGGTTTGTGTTGTTGTTTTTATTTCTAATTATCTTTACTTTGGGTTCAGACTGCATTTCTTCCCTTTGCAGACTGTTTTTGGAAGAGTTTGAACTCCAGCCAATGATAACTGGACATTGGGGGCCAAGTTGGAGGTATTAAAGGGACTTTACCTATTTTTGTGACTTTGTTGCTTTTGTGCCATGCCCCATGTCATCACTCTTGGCAACTGACTCATCTTGACGAGGAATATCAATGGGGAAGCTGGATTCACTCAACAACTGTGTCACTAACTGAATGACTGCGGCAATTTGCTTAACAACGGTGGCAAGAAAAAGTCGTAAAATGGGGGCAAAACTCACTTAATTAGTCGCACTTAATGGTCTCACTTAGCAACATAAATTTTGGGCTCAGTTGTGGTCATAAGTTGAGGACCACCTATACTCCCACTGTTTATCTTTTGAATAGTATTCCTGTGCTATTGTTATTGGTACATTATTTCTCATCCGAGCCATTATTTTAACTACTCCTGAAGTGGACTTCTTCTTTTGCACTTCAGCTTTGAATCTGCTCAGCAGAGTCCCGTGAAAATGGGGCAAAATTCTCTTTAATAAGTCCTTGCTTAGAAATGGAGCTTTTAGACTCCATTGGGGTTGTATGTCGAGGACTATCTGTTTACAAGCGCCATTTTGAATCAAGTGTTTCAAATGCCACAGCTCTCATCCCTCAGCAGGTTTGAGCAGAAAATTTGTGAAGACCCAACAGTGGGAAATATTTTGCTCCAAGGATTTGATCCGTTTTCAGTAGAAGTTCCCTCTTGGAGCCCTCTCAAAAGAAGCCTTCAAAATCCCCTCTTCAACACAAGAATCAGGGGTGGGCTTCAAAAATTTTTAGCAACCGGTTCTCTGCCCAGTTGTTGGATGGGTGTGGCCATGGCCTAGTCGGCCTACTGCATCATGGTGTGGGGAGGGCATTTTTGGCCTCTCAGGGCTCCAGAAGCTTTCCTCGAGTCTCCAAGATGGCGAAAATAGCCTACCTGGGCTCCGAAGGCCCTTTGGAGGCTGGAAACAGTCCCACTTTCGGCCTTCTGGAACTTTCAGGAAGCCCATTTTTCACCCTCCCTGGACTCCGGAGGCTCTCCTTGAGTCTTCAAGATGGTGAAAATAGCCTACCTGCGCTCTAGAGGCTCTTTGGAGGCTGGAAACAGGCCCACTTTTGGCCTTCTGTAACTTTCAGGAGACCCTTTTTTGCCCTCCCAGGGCTCCAGAGGCTTTCCTCAAGCCTCCAGGAGGGCAAAAACAGCCTCCCTGGGCTCTGGAGGCTCTCTGGAGGCTGGAAACAGGCCCATTTCCAGCCATCCAGAGCCTCTGGGAGGCCCATTTTTTGTTGTCTCCAGACTTCACGCAGGCCCTGTACTTACCTGGGATCCAAAATGGGCTGTGTAGAGACTCCTGGGAGGTGAAGGGCAGGGTGGGCAGGGCCAGCCAGGGGTGGGATTTGTTAGTTCACCGAACCGGCCATAAAACGGCCATAAAATTAGCTACGGGTTTGCCCAAACTGGGGGAGAACTGGTAGCAGCCCATCCCTGTACATGATCCCGTGGAAACAATGAAGGAGTGGGTGAACTTACTTCTTCACCCTGCAGCTCGATCTCTCCACCATCAAACAAAACGGTAATGCTACGAGTGCATGTCTCCCCGGTAAAGCCGCACCCTTCCTTGGCCACCAGTATCCGAAAAGACCCGGCCCCGTCATCTTCACAGTAGTCCTTGAAAAGAAAGAAGGAGCAACAGCAGACTTTGGAAAGAGGCCTTACGGGACTCCATCTTCAAAACGTTCCTCTCTCCGGAGGTTGCAATGAAAGTCCGAGGCACGGTTCCCAAACTGTGTTCCGGGGAACCAGAGGGTTTCCGCCCCAGAATCATAGGGATTCCACGAAAAGAAAATCACAACAATCAACTTTAGAATGTATTTTAAAATAAAACCGCGCAAGGCCAGCCATCCTGCATCGAAATAAAGGTGTTCGTGGTTATATTTTTTCAAACGTTTTCTTGTGATTTCCAAATTTACTATGTTATGCAAAATGCTCAGGCAATAGGAGTAGATGAAAGAAGTTGTGGGTTGAAAATAGCTAGTAAAAATCAGGGCCTGGCTGTCTGAATACATACATACATACATACATACATACATACATTCATACATACATACATACATACATACATACATTCATACATACATACATACATACATAGGATTCTGTGGGGGGAGGAAATGCCCATGGGGTTCCATGACTGAAAAAGTTTGGGAACCGCTGGTCTAAAAGGATAACAGAATAACAGAGTTGGAAGGGACCTTGGAGGTCTTCTAGTCCAACCCCCAGCTCAAAAAAGAGACCCTGTACCAATTCAGACAAATGGCTGTCCAATCTCTTCTTAAAAACCTCCAGGCAGCCCCAGAAATTTCCTGACAGTGAGAACAATTAAGCAGTGGAACAACTTGCCTCCAGAAGTTGTGGATGCTCCAACACTGGAGGTTTTTAGGAAGAGTTTGCACAACCATTTGTCCAAGATGGTATGAGGACTCTTACCTTGAGTGTCGTATATCTCATACGAACAAAGGACGCGAGTCAGTGACTTGGTTCAGCTCATTTATTAGGGTAAAACACAAGTGGGGAAAGTGGGGAAGAAGCGCGGCTTAAAGCACTTTCTGCCGAGTGCTGCGGCCAATCGGGTCGTTTTGAATTGCCGCGATCGGCTCAGCCAATCGCGGTCGATTCAAGCGACCAATCAGTGCCGCGCACTCAGCCAATCCGGTGGCCGTGTGCTTTAGCCAATCCGGGCTGCCGGTTTCAAGTATGCAAATGTCTGTACAGAACACCCCTCCCCTCTTGGTTTGGTCCTACGTGACGTAGTCCCGTAAGTAGGCGGGCTCCGTATTTTCCGACTGGACTTGCGCTGGTCAGTTGTCTCCTGGCTGTTGGCCGGTTCGGGTGGGACTCCTGTCGCTCTCCGCCTCGTTGATGGAACCGCCTGGAAGGGTGAGTCAGGCCTCTCGCCGCGGCTCCCTCCTGGTCTCCCGGGTTGGTCGAGCTGCTGGCTTCGCTGCTCCCGCTCGGCTTTTCCGGGCTGGTTGAGCTGGCTTGGCTGCTCCCGCTCTGGCTTCCGGGGCCGGTTGAGCTGGCTCGGCTGCTCCTTCCAGGTGAGGCTTGAGTGGGTCGCTCTCCGGTTCTTCAGGTGGTAGTACTGCTGGTTTCTTTTTGGGTGGGTTTGTTCTTTTTGTTCTTTGGGGCCTTCCCTCCCCTCTTGGTTGGTGTTTTGCGGTTCCTTTCAGTGTCTGGTGTTTGCGTGTCGGTTGTATTTCCCGCGGTGGTTCTTGATCTCAATTGGTCGATGTGGCGTTTCCACGCTCGTCCGTCGGTAGTTTGAAGGCGATGCGAGTGTGTGCCTGTTGCTTGGTGATCGTTGCCGGTATCCAGAGGGGTCCCGGTAAGGTTTTTGCGTAGACCCTGTCTCCCGGTGCGAATGTTCTGCGTTTGCTGGTGGAGTCAGGGGGTCTTTCCGAGTTGTATGTGGGGTGCAAGCGGTCGGCGGTGATGCAATTTCCTCCCCATTAGTAGCTCCGCTGGAGCTCTTGTTCGTCGTAGTGCTCGGGGTTATGTGCTGAATTAGTAGCATCCAGTTTATTTTGTCTTGTATGTCCCGGTTTCGATTTTTGGATGGTCTTTTTGTGAATTGGACCATTTTCTCCGTCCTTCCGTTCGCGCCGGAGTGCGCCGGTGCCGTTAATGCATGTCGGATCCCTCGTTCTGCCAAGAATTTCTCGAAGGGTGGTGCGGTGAACTGGGGCCGTTGTCTGACACGATGACATCGGAAGGCCGTGGGTTGCGAAGAGCTTGCTGAGTTCTCTGATGGCGGCGTCTGTGGTAGTTGTCTTCATGTTGCTTACCTCCAGCCAGTTGGAGTAAGCGTCTCGACGATTACCAGGAAGGTGTGTCCTCTGGTTGGTCCCTTGAAATCTCGTGGATCCGGGACCATGGCCCCCGAGGGTTTCCCATTCCAGGATCGGAGCAGCGGGGGGGTTGGTCTTGATTCCTGGCACTGTTTGCAGGAGGCCACCCAGGCTTCGATCTCCTTGTCCATCCCTGGCCACCAGGCGTGACTTCTGGCCAGGGCTTTTGTCCCAACGATGCGGGGTGCCCTTCGTGCAGCATGCTCAGGACTTCTTTTGCAATTTTTCTGGGACTATGACTCTGTCCCCCCACAGTAGACAGCCTTTCTGCGTTGATAGCTCAGTTTGTCGGTTCCGGTAAGCTTTGAACTCGTTGTCCACGTCCTTCTCTGGCCACCCTTTTCCCACCCATCTTAGGACCTGCCCAGGCGTTTGTCTTTATTGGTTGCTAGGGCAATGTCTGGCGGCAGTCACGGGTAGGTTGGGTAAGGTCTCGATGCTCAGGGTGGATGTGGTGGGTGCTGGGTCAGCGTCCAGGGTGGGCAATGGTGTGCGGTTGAGGGCATCCAGCGTGCGGAATTGACTTACCGGGCGGTGGATTAGCCGGTAATTGTAGGCGGCGAGAAATTCGGACCACCTTGTCATCCTTGGGGAGAGTATGATTGGGGTGGCCCGGTCTCCTGCCAGTATTCCCAGCAGCGGTTTGTGGTCCGTGATTATGGAGAAAGTCCTGCCGTAAAGGTATTCGTGGAATTTCTTTACGGCTGCGGCATTGCTAGAAACCTCTTTGTCCAATTGGCTGTAGTTTCTTTCGGGTTTTGAAAGGGTCCTTGAGAAGAAGCGATGGGTGCTTCTTTCCGGTCGGCGAGGTGTGGCTGAGGGCGGCCCCTACGCCCGAAGGGTGATGCGTCGCACGTTACCGTGATGGGAGTGTCTCGCTGTACTGGATGAGGACAGCGTCTGATGTGAAGGTCCTTGGTTTTGTTGAAAGCGTCCTCTTCTCGTCTCCCCCATGTCCAGGTGGCTGCCTTGTCGAGCAGCCTATGCAACAGTTCCGCCACGGTGCGCCTTTTGGGGCAGGAAAACATTGTGAAATTAATCAACCCCAGGAATGCTTGTAACTCAGTTTTGTTTCTGGGTTTCGGGCTTCTTTGACGGCTTTTATTTTGCCCTCAGTGGGGTGGATTCCGTGCTGGTCTAGTAGGTACCCCAGGAATTCGGCCCGTGCCGTGCGCAGTTGGCATTTCTCCCTCTTAACTTTTAGTCCTGCACTTTGGAATCTTTGCAGTACTTCCCTTAGCGGCCCTCCAATTGTTTCTGGTCGGCGCGGCTACCATACGTCGTCAAAATAGGGTACTACCCCTTTTATGCCCCGGAGGAGCCTCTCCATTAGGCTTTGAAATACTCCCGGGCTACACTGACTCCGAATTGGAGCCTCTTGCAGCGGAATGCCCCTCGGTGTGTGACTATAGTCTGCGCTTCTGCGGTTTCCTCGTCGACCGGCAGTTGCTGATAGGCTTGGGCCAGGTCGAGTTTGGCGAAAACCCTGCCCCCAGTGAGTGTAGAAGGTGTTGCACTACTGGGACGGGGTAGGCGCTTTGTTGTAGCGCACGGTTCAGGGTGGCCTTATAGTCCCCACAGATTCTCACCGACCTATCTGGCTTTATCGGGGTGACTATAGGGGTCTCCCATCGGGCATGGTCCGTTGGCTCGAGGACTCCTGTTCGATGAGCTTATTTAGTTGCTCATCGATTTTGGGGCGGAGGGCAAAGGCACTCGCCGGGGTTTGAGGCGGATAGGGGCAATGGTGGGGTCAAGGCTGAGCGATGTTGGGGGCCCCGGTACTTGCCCTGGGTTTCCGTCGAAGACCTCTTGGAACTCGCGCACGAGCTGCTCCTCCCAGTCCGCCTCGGCGGCGTGGTTGGTGCCGGTCACTTCTAGTCCCAACGCAGCGCGAACCATTGAAGTCCCAGGAGGCTGGGGCGGTCTTGTTCGATGATGGTTAGGGGTAGTATTTCGGTGCGCCCTTTAAATGTGACCTTGAAGTGCCGGTCCCTACCACGGGGATGCGATTCCCCTGGTAGTCTTTGAGGATGAGCTTCTGGCTCTCCAGCTCGTGCCGTTTCATGGAGGGTACTAGCCGCTTAATTTCCCGCCACGCGACCATGGATAGGTAAGATCCGGAGTCGACTTCCATTTTGCAGGGGCGGTCTTGATGGCGACCTCCACGTGGACCTTCCGGCCATCCCAGTTGGAGGAATGGCCAAGCGATGACCGTCTGGTGCGTTTCCTCGCACTGGCGGTTTTCGTTGAAACGGCGGCTCCTCGCTTCCGGCTCAACGGCTCTCGCTATCCCGGTCGCGGTTCCTTGGGGGGTGCTGTCGCGTCTGGTATTGTCGCACCTCCGTGGGCTGTCGTCTCGGTGGCGGGGCTGTGGTTCCGTTTGAAACGGCAGACCTTGGCGATGTGGCCCGCAGCCGCGCAATGCCGGCATATGGCATCAAAGAACCGGCATTCCGACCGCGGGTGTTAGCCGCCGCCAGCAGCGCATTGGAACTTTGATTTTCGGTTCCGTTGTTCGCGCCGGTCGCGTCCCGTCTGCAGTCGGTGGATGTCCTCCTCGTCATCTTCTGAGTCGGAGGGATTCGAGATCGCCGTGATGTGTGGAGCGGCTGCTCGATGGTGAATCCGGACTGGTTCTCGGGGTTGCGGTCGCTTCGGTCATGGTGGTTCGCTCTGCGGTGCCGGCTTGCCGCAATGGGCCGCTGATTTCCGGGTCGCTTCTGCTGCGGTGGCTTCGGCAAGGGCGTCGGCGAGGAGATGTCGCCCTTTGCCATGATCCAGCTCTGCAGGACGGGGTCCCGGAGGCCGAGGACGGCGCGGTCCCGCAGGGCTTCATCGAGATCGGTGAACCCGCACAGGCCCCGAGGTCTCTGAGGTCGGCCACAAAGTTGCTGGCGCTCTCCCCTTGCTTCTGATCGCGGCGGTAGGGTCGTGCCGGCGGATGAGGGTGGGCACGGCGGGTGCGTAGTGGCTCCTCAGCAGCGGTTCGAGATCAGCCCAGTCCATGGCCTTTACGTCGGCGGCTTGGCGAGGCTTTTGCCATTTTAAACACTGCGGGCCCGCGGTGTGTGAGGAAGAAGCGGCCCTTTTCCTCTGCCCGTTCGCGTCCTTGAGGTTGCTGCTCTCTAGGAACATGAGGAATCGGTCTATGTACGATTCCCAATCTTCCGTAGCTTGGTTGAAGGGAGCGGGTGGCACATTGCCGCTGGCCATGCTGCCGGTTGCGGTTCCGTGGGCCACGTGCGGTGTGGGACTTGTTTTAAAATCTCACCTTCGTCGCCAGTGTCGTATATCTCATACGAACAAAGGACACGAGTCAGTGACTTGGTTCAGCTCATTTATTAGGGTAAAACACAAGTGGGGAAAGTGGGGAAGAAGCGCGGCTTAAAAGCACTTTCTGCCGAGTGCTGCGCGACCAATCGGTCGTTTTGAATCGCCCGCGATCGGCTCAGCCAATCAAGGTCGATTCCAAGCGACCAATCAGTGCCGCGCACTCAGCCAATCCGGTGGCCGTGCGCTTTAGCCAATCCGGGCTGCGGTTCAGTATGCAAATGTCTGTACAGAACATTGAGCATGGGGTTAGACTAGAAGATCTCCAAGGTCCCTTCCAGCCCGATTCTATGATTCTATGATCCCTGTTGTGTGTTATATTATTTGTACTTGGATGGTTTTAACCTTTGTAAGCCCTTCAGAGTTTCGGAGAATGGGCAGCCTCAAAACCAAAATCTAATCCTTGGGGTTTCTTGGAGAAACCCTTGGGAGTCGAACCTTGATTTTCATGAATCTGCTTCCCTCCCTCTTCTCAGTGGCTGACAATGAACAGCACGAAGATCTGAGCTTCACTGAAGATCCCCAGCCATGTAACCTGATGTGAAACCTGCAGTGATGTCCATTACCTCTGACAACACTGCTAAAGCACTTCAAGAAGAGCAATATTTTCATTCTTCTCGGTGTAATTTTACTCTCGGTATGACCCCAAGCCACCTCTGCATTTCCCCTTAGAGCAAGGGTGTCAAACTCAATTTCATTGAGGGACACATCAGGATTGTGTTTGGCCGTGGGGGAGGGGCATGGCCAGCTCAACGTCACTCGTGTGGGGGACACCTGTGGTGGCCAAGTTCTAAGGCAGGATTTCCCTCAGGCCCTCCCTCACGCTCATTATAATCTCCTTCCTTTCTTCCTTCCTTCCTTCCTTCCTTCCTTCCTTCCTTCCTTCCCTTCCTTCCTTCTTTTTTCTTCCTTCTTTCTTTCTTCCTTCCTTCTTTCTTCTTCCTTCCCCTCTTCCCTTCTTTTTCCTCCCTTGCTCTCTTCCCATCTTCCCTTCTTTTTCTTTGTCTTTCCTCTTTCCTTTTCTCCATTCCTGCCCCTTCTTGCATGTTCAAATGCAAAAGGGAAAACATTTCTCCTTTTCTTTTGTTTTTAGTTTGTTTTGTGAGCCCTCTGCCAGTGAAAACAGAGCCCAGGCCCCGTTTTCAGCCACGATGGCCACCTGCAGACTTCTCCCAGTGAAAACAAAGCCCGCCCCCAAACTCTGTTTTCACTGGTAGAGGCACTGCGGGCTGGTCCTTTGCTGTTTCCAGATCTAAGCACCCCACAGGCTGGATTCGGCCCACAGGACTTGACTTTGACAGCCCTGCCTTAGAGCATCACATCCCGAGTCTTACCTGAACAAGCACATATTGACAATTCCCAGGAAACATGTATTTCAGTCCATCAAAGGTCAAGTAATGAGCGGCTCCAATCACCGAACATTTTCCATCACAGACATTTTCCGTACATTCCCATTTTCGAGCACGGCAGGTGCTGCAAAAGACCAGAAGCTGTTACTGTTTTGGAGCTCACCAAAACTCTGTTTTGTATTTTGATGTGTCATGCCCCCTGTTGGAATCTGATTCTGAGGGGGAGGTTGAGCAGCTGACAGGGAGTGGGAGTGTTGCTCTGGTGGTTATGGAAGAAACTGGAGAAAGGCACAGTCTGGCTGGGCATTCAGAGGAAGATCCAGGGCCACCCTTTCTTCATCCTAGGGCATGCAGGGGGAATGGAGAAGGGAGCAACATGAGTTATGGGGGAGAAAAGGGCCCTGATTCCCTTCATTAGCTGCAGCTGGGAAAACAGGATTTAAAAAGGGTGTTTGCGCACAGCACCTTGCTGGAAGCAAAGCATGAATTATTTTTGTTTGTCAAATCTTATCTAGGTTCTGGCATCCTCCCAACTGTGTATGTTTCATTATTTTTTGAAGTCTGCAATTCCTTATCCTGCCCTCTCTTGTTAATTGCTGCAGCGTGGTTTGTGTTGGTTTTTATTTATGATTTATATGTACTTTGGGTTCGGACTGAATTTCTTCCCTTTAAAACCTGTTCTTGGAGAGTTTTTTCTCCAGCTGATGATAACTGGACATTGGAGGCCAAATTGGAGGTATTAAAGGGACTTTACCTACTTTTGTGACTTTGTTGCTTTTGTGCCACGCTCTGGATCATCATAGATGTTTTGAATGAAAGTGATGTCTCTGCTTTTGAGAAAATGCAATGACCTGAAACTTCATAACTTCTGGTCTGGGTGGCATATATTTAATCCTTACTCAATGGACCCCATTTTTTCAGCTTCAGAAGTCAAATTTGTCCCCAAGGCTCAACTCTAGTTTTGCTGTGACTTGGCCATTCCAAAAAGCACCAAAGAAATGAACTTCTGGAAACAGTCAGTGTCGCATATATATATGCAAATTGGTAATAAAAGGGGAAAAACCTTTGAATGGAATAATTGCATGTAGAAAAAATTGCAAATGTGATAGATGTAAGAATATGCGTATAATTATTATAGAAATGGAATAAGAATATGGATAATATTGTTAAATAATATATGAGATTATTTAAAGAAAAAGGTAATAAGTAATAATATGATTTTAATTTGGATATAAAAGTTGGTATGTAATTATGGTCACGTTTGTATGGAAATGTAAAATCTGGAAACATGTTGTTCACCTAATGAGATGTTTTATAAAAGATAAAAAATATTTTAAAAAAGGTGTTCCTTGCCTACCTCATTCACTTTTCTGACAGCATTTCCCCCAAATCTCTAGCAGGGTTTTATTTTAATTTAGAGCTGTGGTGGTGCAGTGGTTACAATGCAGTATTGTAGGCAAACTCTGCTCACAGCCTGGAGTTCAATCCTAAACAGGCTCAAGGTTGACTCAGCCTTCCGTCCTTCGGACGTCAATAAAATGAGGGCCCAAAATTGTTGAGAGAAATAGGCTGACTCTGTAAATTGCTTAGAGAGAGCTGGAAAGGACTCTATGAAGTGGTATATAAGTCTAAGGGCTAGCGCTATTGCCATTCTGAGAAAAGACAGGAAGTTGTCCTTCCTTGGATTTCTCCAGATTCAGAACATCTACATCCAACCCCAAAACACTTGTGGATCTTCTCTACAATATCTCATGGAGCTTTGGAGGCAAAAAGTCCTCTACTCCCTTCCTCATGACACTGTAGAGGCAATTTATCATTTATAGCTTTTATGTACACTGAGAGCTTATGCACTGAAGACAAATTCCTTGTGTGTCCGATCAGACGGCCAATGAAGAATTTTACTCTACTCTACTCTACTCTACTCTACTCTACTCTACTCTACTCTACTCTACCCTACCCTACCCTACTCTATCCCTATCCCTATCCCTATCCCTATCCCTATCCCTATCCCTATCCCTATCCCTATCCCTATCCCTATCTCTATTTCTATTTCTATTCCCTGCATTTTGTAGGCAGGGAGTTAAGGAGAGTCAGACAAAACAGCTATCCACTGTCCAGGGCTCTCCCTGGTGGCGCAGTGGTGAAAATGCAGTATTGCAGGCAAACTCTGCCCACAGCCTGGAGTTCGATCCTGACAGGACTCAAAGTTGATTCAGCCTTCCATCCTTCCGAGGTCAGTAAAATGAGGACCCAGATTGTTGGGGGCAAGATGCAAATATTCTCTATTGTAAGCCACCCAGAGAGTGCTGAAAAGAGGTATCAGGAATTACTTAAGTCTAAGTCTAATGCTATTGCTACTACTACAGCATTGTAAGAGTCACTCTGCTTTTAAAAAAAACACAGGAGTCAGGACAAGTCCAGAGAGTGCACTTCTCTTTACTCGAACTGAAGGAGAACTAGTGAAAAACAAGGCAGGTTGATTCTCTGCTCAACAAGTGTAACTTTCGTTCCCTTTTTCTAAGGATGATGGAGGATAATACAATGTTTATCAATGCTTGCTATAAATAGCCTATGTTGCCTGTCCATTTCTTTACACTCGTTGCCTATGTCTCCTGAAAAAAAGATGAACATTTATTGGCCGTGCTTCAAAATGAAGATCCAAATGGGAGATCAACGTCAAAGAGATTAGTTTCTTACCATGTGTTGCAATCTTTTGTCACTGTTTGTCCTGGAGCATATTCCTGTCCGTTGTGAAAACAGGGACAATTCTCAGGGACCATGCATTTATTTCTATGTCGCACCTAGAACGGAAATAGATGGATATTTAACTTTTACAGCCAATAAAACTTATAAGCTAAAGGTAAAGGTTCCCCTCACACACATGCTAGTCGTTTCCGGCTCTAGGGGGCGGTGCTCACCTCCATTACAAAGTTGAAGAGCCAGCGCTGTCCAAAGACGTCTCTATGGTCATGTGGCCAGCTTGACTAAATGCCGAAGGTGCACAAAACACTGTTACCTTCCCACCAAAGGGGTCCCTATTTTTTACTTGCATTTTTTACATGCTTTCGAACTGCTAGGTTGGCAGAATCTGGGACAAGTAATGGGACCTCACTCCATTACGCAGCACTAGGGATTCAAACTGCCAACCATTTTCGGATCAACGAGCTCAGCGTCTTAGCCACTGAGCCACCACGGCCATATAAATTTATATTTATATGGCCGCACAAAAACTCATGGGAACAAGCATCATCTAGCAATAAACTGAGATCACAAATGATTCTTGTTCTAAGCATTTTTTTAACCTGACTGCTTTCAGTTTTGAAGACAAACAATTTGGAAGAGTTTTTAGAGAGGGCTCTAAAGCACTATGAAGTGATATATAAATCTAAGTGTTACTGCTCTTGTAGAAATAAAGTCCCACTCTTCTGGAGACAACAATCAAACAAACCACTTGATGGCCTCAACGTCACCCTGTGATCCACTGTCAGGACCACTGACAAAACCATATTTTCAAAGCCTTCTGAAAGAGCCTTAAGATGGGATCCACTCTTATCTACAATGAAATGATGTTCCATAGAAAGGGAGCCACCACAGACAAGGCCCTTCTTCTTGGTCCCACTAGATCAGTGATGGCGAACCTGTTTGTTGTGGTGTGCCGAAAGCATGCTGGCACCCAGAGTGCAATGTGCCCTGCCCCCCCTGAGCATGCACATGCGCACGTAACACCCCCACCCTACCCCCTTACCTGCACTGTGCATACATGCACCTCCCAGCTGATTTTCAGCCTGTTTGAGGCTGTTTTCACCTCCCGAGTCTCAAAGGAAACCTCTGCAGCCCCAGGAGGCCGAAAAACGGGCCTTCCAGAAATACCAGAAGTGCCTGTTTTCAGCCTCCAGAGGGCCTCTGGAGCCTGGGGGAAGCTGTTTTCACCTCCTGAGGCTCAAGGGAAACCTCTGGAGCCTTGGGAGGCTGAAAACAGGCCCATTTCAGCACTTCCAGTATTTCCGGACAGCCCATTTTTCGGCCTCCCGAGGCTGCAGAGGCTTCCCTAGAACAGGCCAAAAACAGCTGGGAGGTGCACGCATGTGCAATGAAGTAAGTTTGGCCAGGGTGCATGTGCCCATACAAACAGCTCTGCATGCTACCTGTAGCATGAGTGCCATAGGTTCGCCATCATGGCACTAAATGGATCTTCTTAGGTGAGGAGACCATAACATTCCCTGCATCCCAAAGGTGCTTTCCAAGGGGCAACTGAACTTTCTGGTTTTTCTTTGAAGACGTTTCTCTCCTCATCCAAGAAGTTTCTTCGGTTCTGAAGAAGCTTCTTGGATGAGAAGCAAAACGTCTTCAAAAGAAAAGACAAGGAAGTCCAGTTTCCTCCTGAAAAAAGGAACTTTGGGACAACCATGACCTGGATGACTGAGGATCTCCATAGATATTCCCTGCATCCTTGCCCTGATGGGTTGGGTAGATGTCTCACAAAGCTAAGCAACTCAGCCTGGTGACTTATATTCTTTCAAAAAAGTTATTATTGTGTCATTCTAATATGAAGAGTTGAGGACAACCGTTTCCCTCCTCAGCTATTCATCAAAGCTCCCCTTAATGACATGGCTATGCTGGCATGTGCACTAAAGCCACCATTGGCTTAATTTCTTGAATTAAGTGTGTGCAGTTTGCTGAATTCACATTTGTAAAAATGAAATGAAATTAAGAAATTAAATTAATCCAAAATAGCATGTTTCAATAATGAATTACATTTAAACCATTCGTCTGCTGAACGAATTGCAATTGGCCAGCTCGATGGAATAATAAATCATAAATATTAATAGACAACCATCAATAGCTAGAGCTGAAATTAAGGAGGCCAGACTATGGATGGACACCAAGTATGGAAAATAATCTGTAATTTCATACAAATGTCTTTGAAAATTACTGTTAAACCTGGAATAAAGCAAATATAAAACAATGGTCTTTTTAAATTAAATGTGTCATGATCTTAGTGGTTCTCCCTAAAAATAAATGAAGAATGTATTGTTTATCTTAACTAAAGTTATTTTTTTTCCAGAAGTGATATGCCATTGCCTTCCTCCTGGGTTAAGAGAAAAGGACAGGCCCAAGGTCACTCAGCTAGTTTCATGCTGTAGAAAGTTAGCACCCAGCCCTCTCCTGGAAGAATGAAATATTTTGAGAAATATTAAGAAGGCAGAATATTATATTTCCCTGGGTGAGAAATGGAGAAACATACTCTTGGAAAGCAGCCCTCACCTTCCTTAAGAGCCTATGTCAGCACTTAAGAGATAAAGAGATAGATAGCTCTATTCATAAACAAATACCCTCACCTAAGATCCAACAAAGGTAGGATTAGCCCTCAGCCATAATAAGAATTGCCCAAAGCCCCTTCATTGCATCATCTCAGTTGCACCATCCCCAGCAGTCCAAACTTCAACCAAACTTGGGAGTTCAGACAACCTATAGAGCCAGCTATGACCCCTACATAACCCCTGCAACAGCCAATAGAATACATGTTCTTGCACAGGAACAGAAAGTTCAAATGCAAAGCCCAAGAGAAGGTATAAAAGCCACCCACTCTTAACTCCATGTGGTCAGCTGCCCGGAACCATGTGCTTGATGGCTCTACTTCATCATTAAGCCATTTTTACAATCAGCCTCCATGTTTCCGGTGTCTTTCTCCCAGATTGGAACTGAACCAGATGGATATTCCTTCCAACAATGCCTAAAGTTGGACCAGAACTCCCAGTCTCCCAGTTTCTAGACTAGTGACTTAACTACAGTAAACCGGCTCTCCTTCTTCCAAACTTTTCCAAGTCTTAAAATCACGCCATTCCACAATGACTTGGCTAGGTGGCAGCATTTAGCTGATCTTGGAAGCTAAGTTATGCTAGTCTCAATTTATTTATTTATATTTATTTATTTATTTATTTTATTTGTCAAGCAAGTATTAGATAACAGGTATAAGTATAAGCATGGTTGTACCTGGTTGGAAGACTATCAAAACTGCCAGGGTCATAGCCTAGTCAAAATATGTTGAAAAAAGCCACCACATCTGTATGATGTCATGCTCAAGACTGTTCACTCAAAATCCCCTTGACCTTAATTTCATAATTAGATTTCTTTTAAAGAAGTGGTTCCATTTTTTTTCCAGTAACTGTTCCGTTCATTAGAAAAACATTGAATCTACCGATGATTTGTTTTTAGTAACATTCTACACTGTAAGAGCATCTGGTCATGGTTGGAGGATTATTTGACAGCTCAATTGACCAATTATTTTTTTGACCAAATCCAATTCAAAACTCTGGATCAACAACTCTATATAAATGAAAACTGGTTAAAAAAATATGAACTGTGACTTGCAGCCTGAAGCAACTAATAAGATTTTAATTCCCTTCTAACACTCTGGAAATTCTGAGCCTTCCCTAAAAAAAATTCCCTTTGTTTTTGACACACAGGGGTACCAAAAGCCGCAATAATTCCTAATTGCTCCTAAGTTTTAAAACAGAGAAGTCCTTAGCAAACTCTGGAAGTAGAACAGAGTAAAAAAAGCTGAACAATATTGCCCTCTAGTGGCAGTAAAATTCTACTCCTACTTTTAGATCCCATCATATAATTTTGCAAACCCCAAATGATGAAGGCACTCAGTCCTGTAGCTGCAATTGCCATCTTGACTTCTTTAACCCTATAGGAGTACATTCAGACAAAGCACAGGATCTTTGAGAGGACTGGGGTTACTCCTCAGCTGTATTCACATAATAAAGGTAAAGATTTCCCCTATCCAGTCGTATTGGACTCTAGGGGGTGTTGCTCATCTCCGTTTCTTAGCCAGTGTTGTCCAAATACATCTTTCATGATCATGTGGCCAGCATGACCATACACCAAGGCACAGGGAACGATGTTACCTTCCTACAAAGTGGTACCTATTAATCTACTCACATTCGCGTGCTTTCAACCTGTTAGACGGGCAGGAGCTGAGGCAAGAATGGGAGCTCACCCATTGTAAAAACTCGGGTCTCGAATCCTGGATGTCAGTTTTCTGGGTGAAGCGCAGTGTCTTTAACCACTGAGCCATTGCACCCCTTGTATTCAACGACCAGTTCGGCGAACTGGATGTAAATTTAACATCCGGTTCTCCCGAACCAGCCTGAACCAGCTGAATCCCTGCCCCTGCCCTCAGATCCCTGCTGGATAGGAGGGACATATAAAGGCTAGAAGAACAAGCAGGTTGCCTTGCCGGTTCCTGCACACGTTTTCTTGAAGAACCTCAACTTTCTTACCCATCCAGTCGGGCAAAGGCAACCCGAGATGCATCCATGACTGACGCAGCCCAGATCATAATTCTGACAGCTCTTCATACATTCCACTCCTTTCACTCTTGGGTCATTTGCCGGACAGACAAACATGGTCATCGGATGCTTGCAGGAGACACTCCGCTTTGCTTTAAGGAAAGAAAGAAAGGCACCGTCAGTCCAAGAGAAATTCTTGCAAAGATATAGAAGGGTCCAACAATGTTACAGCAAGATGACTGCAGTGGCAAATACGCAATTGCACTGCTGATACCCTGTTTCCTTGAAAATACAACCTACCCTGAAAGTAAGTCCTAGCTTGATTTTTACACGTGGACCCAATATAAGCCCTACCCTCCAAATAAGCCCTAATTAAGTTCCCGTCCACTCCAAAGTGCACAGGTAAAAACTAAGCTAGGGTAGGGATGGGGGGGGGGGTGTGGAACTGTCCTACTATCTACCTTTGGACAATTGTAGCCAGGCCTCACACACCCCGACACCTGCCTTGCTGACTGGCAAGGCTTTTCTGAAGGCCTCTGTAACTGATAACAAAGCTCTGGACCGATCCAGAGTTCTGTTATCGGCTGCAAAGGCCTTCAGGAAAGCCTTGCTGGACGCAGAAGGGCAGAGAGAGAGAAACAAGAAATAGATGGCACATATCAAAAAGCAAATTTACCTCTGGCGGAGCGATGAGTTTGGAAGAGAACATCTGGAACGAAACTTCCTGGAAGTCTCTGTGAGCTGCAGTGCATGATGCCATTTTCACAATAGCTGGAAAGAGAAAGAAGCAGAAGGCTTTTAAAATAATGGCCCTGGCTTCCTTAAACACCGTGGGTTTTCCTGGTTGACCTCTGGGGTCAGCGACCTTCAGCTCTCAAGCGTGCAAGCTGCCAGTTCTAGAGGCCAAAACATATTTTGCAGAAATGCTGGCATGGGACAGCAGAACATTTTCTGAGTTGTAAGACAACAGTCTAATGGAACCACTCCCCACCAACCTGGACAGGGCAAGCCACTAGCATATAAACAGAGAGCAAGCCCTGCTCCCTTCTAGAAACTGATGGTGTTACTGAGTTTGGTAATGAAACGTCTGCAAGAAAACAACCACGCTCAGAGAGCAGCAAACCATACTTCAAGCCTAAGATAAAAATATTCTCTTCTGGTGAACACAGAATATAGAATAATAGAGTTGGAAGAGTCCAACCCCTGCTAGAGCAGGAGATCCTATACAATTTGAGTCAAATGGTTGTCCAGTCTCTTCTTAAAAGCCTCCAGTGATGGAGCACATCACAACTTCTGAAGGCAAGCCATTCCACGGGTTGATTGCTCTCACTGTTCGGAAGTTTCTCCTTAGTTTCAGGTTGCTTCTCTCCTTGATTAGTTTCCATCCATCATTTCTGATCTTGCCTTTTGGTGCTTTGGAAAATAGGTTGACCCCCTTCATCCTTGTAGGAACTGCTCAAATATTGAAATGGTGCTATATGTCACCCCTAGTCCTTCTTTTCATTCATTATTCATCATTATCATCATTTACTGACCCCCATAATCCCTCGTGGGGTGGAGTCTGGGCAACTGAATGGAGTTAGCAGAGCATTTACTGGCCAGATGCCCTTCCTATTGCCAATGCGGAGGGTTTTTTTTTCCCCAGCAGATCTAATCTCAGTATGCCAGTGAAATATCTGCCTCTACCTAGGATCGAACTCACAGCCTCCTGATTGTGAGGCAGGAGCCCCACCTCTAGGCCACCGCACCACTCTACGACATTCCTTCATTAGTGGCGGTTACATAATCTGATCTGGCACATTTTGTAAGTTTTGAGTAATGACTTTATATCGATTTTCCCCGTTGGTCCATGTCAACATTGGGTCTAGGAAGCTTGCTTGAGAGAACTTTATCCACAGGCACCTTAATGAATTGCTGGAGGGAACTGCCTGCACTTCACTGGGGAGTGATGTAAAGCTAATTGCAATTAATTAATGTGAGGATGACGAAACACCGCATTCTTCTTTGTCTGACATTTTTGGACTCCGCTGGTTTTCATCCAACAGCATGAATCAATGCAGCAAGAAGGAAGGGCGCAGGGGTGGGCTTCAAAAATTTTAGCAAAGGGTTCTCCGCCCAGTGGCTGGGTGGGCGTGGCCATGCTGGGCATGGCTATAGTGGGCGTGGCCTAGCCAGCCTCCTGCACCATGGTGGTGGTAGTGGGGGGGTGTTTTTGCTCTCCCCGGGCTCCGGAGGCTTTTCTTGAACCTCCAAGAGGGGGAAAATGGCCTCCCCGGGCTCCGGAGGCTCTCTGGAATCTGGAAATGGGCCCATTTCCAGCCTTCCCGAACTTCCAGGAGGCCCGTTTTTTTGCCCAACCCGAGCCTTGCACTTACCTGCATTCAAAATGGGCCTCATGGGGACTCCTGGGAGGGGAGGGTGGTGGTGGACGGGACCATCCAAGACTGGGATTTGGGGGTTCTCCAAACTGCACAGAATCTTAGCCAGCAGCTCTCCCAAACCCCTGCGAACCCCCAGCAGCCCCACCCCTGGAAAAGCTGCTATGAACAATTGCAAAGAGAACCGAACATGTTGAAGGCTCCAGAACTGGGTCCCTTTTCACTCTTGGCCATTCTGGAGATGGCTTATTCTGCAATCAAGCTTCCATTTCTTAAACATACTAAGGGAAAATATCAAGGCCTTATATTTGGAGACTGTGCAGGGCTTTGAAATAGATTTTACTTCTCATAGAACTGCTAATCGCTTAAGGGTGATTAGAACCTACAGACTGGTTCAGTAGAGGTGAGTCAAAATATAGCTATTGGGCTACAAGCTCTTGGCTTTGAAGGGACCTTGGAAATCTTCTAGTCCACTATTCAAACCAGAGAACCTGTACTATTCTGGACAAATAGCTGCCCGATCTCTTTTGAAAAACCTCCAGTGGTGGAGCTTTTTCAAAAAGCAGCTGGACTTTGTTGTTTTCTTTGAAGACATTTTGCTTCTTGTCCAAGAAGCTTCTTCAGTTCTGACTGAATGGTGGAGAGTGGAAGGTTTTCTAGTCTTTGCAGTCATCTGGTCATTAGCACTCTCTCTGAGAGTCATGGAGGCCGGTTGGAGATTAATCTGTGCACTCCGGGTCACCTGAATAATGCAAAAGAGTTTGGAGCACCTTTGGGACAACCATGAGCTGGATGACTGAGAATCTCCATAGACCTCCAGTGATGGAGCAGCCACAATGTCTGAAGGCAAGCCATCCCGCTGATTAATTGTTCTCACTGTCAGGAAATTTCTCCTTAGTTCTGCCTCTCTCCTTGATTAGTTTCCACCCATTGCTTCCTGTCCTGCCTTTAGGTGCTTTCGAGAATAGGTTGACCTCCTCTTCTTTGCGACGGCCCCTCAAACATTGGAAGGCTGCTATCATGTCACTCCTAGTCCTTCCCTTTGCTAGATTAGACATACCCAGTTCCGGCAACCGCTCATTATATATTTTGAGACTCAATATATAATCAAAATTGGACGAAAGGCAGGGGTAGGCAGTTGGGGGTTCATAAGGGTTCGGGAGAGCCCCTAGATAAGATTCTGTGCAGTTTGGACAACCCCCAAATCCAACTCCTGGCTGACCCCATCCACCCCGCCCCTCCCACCAAGGGCAAGATGCAAATACAGTAAGGAGTGACTAGGCTGTGTGGGGGCGGGGGAGAACGCAGTCAGCAATGTTGCGCATGCACGCGATGTCACGCATGCGCAATAAGGACTGACTGAGCAGGGAGAGGAGGGGCAGGCAGAGAGGGGCGGGGCCAGCCAGGGGCACGATTTGCCAGTTCTCCAAACTGTGCAGAATCATAACAACCGGTTCTATTGAACCGGTCTGAACTTGGTAGAATCCCACCCCTGCCTCCCAGAAGTCCCCACATGGCCCATTTTGGATGCAGGTAAGTGCAGGGCATGTGCCAAGGCTCCGGAAGGGCAACAAATGGGCCCCCTGGAAATTCTGGGAGGTTGGGAATGGGCCCGTTTCCGACTTGCAGAGGGCCTCCGGAGCCCAGGGAGGTAGGTCATTTTCACTTTCCTGGAGACTCAAGGAAAGCCTCCAGAGTCCACGGGGGGGGCAAAAACGCCCCCTCCCACACACCACGATGCAGGAGGCTGACACACCCACCCAGCAACCCGGCAGAGAACCCTTGGCTAAAATTTTTGAAGCCCACCACTGACAAAGGGGATTACGATTTGACACTTCTCCATGTGAATTCATATGTGAGATGAAACCCAGGTTCCAACGCTTACCACATGGTGTGGTGATCCGAGAAGACATCATCTGGCTGGAAGATCTCCCCATCGTAGTAGCAAGAGCACTGGGATCTGGGCACACAATCCCCCTGCTGATCGAGGTACATCCCAAAGGGGCAAAAGCAGCCCTCGGTACAGAATTCACGGCAGTCTGTGTCAGGATGGGCGAGAGATCGGCAGGTCTGGTTGCAGGGACTTCCACACTGTTGGTAAAGTTGGCCTTCTGGACAACTCATGGCTGTAAAACAATTATATATATTAAAAAAAAATGGGTCAGAGAATGTTTGGAGTGGCTACTCAATCGATTCATCAAAACCTCCTCTGGTGAACTTATTCTGGGATTCCCAGATGAAAAGAATGTACAAATAACTTTCTTTGAAAGGAGGAATTCTTTAGATGCTTGGAAGAATGAAGTAGCTTGGTAAAAGGGGCATTGCTTTTAAGGAGAGAGATTCACATGATACAAGTAGTAGACCATGCCCACCATGGCCACACCCACCTAGTAACCGGGCAGAAAACCCTTTGCTAAAAAATTTTGGAGCCCACCCCTGATTATGAGCACAATTGCGGCCCAAAATTTCCGTTGCTAAGTGAGAAAGCAGTGAAGTAGGGTTCGCCCCATTTCACGATCCTTTCTTGCCCCAGTTGCTAAGTGAATGGCAGCAGTTCTGAAGCTGGTAACCCAGTTGTTAAGTGAATCTGACTTCCCCTCCACTGACTTTGCTTGTTAGAGGTTTGCAAAAATGGGATCGTGTGACACATACCCCCCGGGACACTGCAACTGTCATAAATTTGAGCCATGATCTGAATTTTGATCGTGCAACGACAGCTGCAACGGTCATAAGTGTGAAAAAACAATCATACGTCACTTTTTCGATCGCTATTGTAACTTCAAATGGTGACTAAATGAACATAAGTTGAGAGTTACCTCTATAGTATGCTTCTGTGATGACCCGGGGCATGGCACAAAAATAACAAAGTCACAAAAGTAGATAAATTCCCTTTAATGCCTCCAATTTGGCCCCCAATGTCCAGTTATCCTCGGCTGGAGATCAAACTCTCCCAAAAAACAGTCTACAAAGGGAAGAAATGCAGTCCAAACCCAAAGTACAGATAAAGTAGAAATAAAAACAATAACACAAACCACACTGAAGTAATTATCACAACAGGCCAGGATAATAAATTGCAGACTTACAAAAGATAACAATTGGGAAGATGCCAAAACCCCTATAAACCTCAACAAAGATAATGCACGCTTTGCTTGCAGCAAGGTGCTATGTGCAAATGCCCTTCTTATATCCTGTTCTCCCACTGCAACTAATGAAAGGGATCAGGGCCCCTTTCTCTCCCATAAGCCACATTGCTCCCTTCTCTGTTCCTCCTTGCGTGCCCCTGGATGAAGAGGGGGTGGCCCTCAATACCCAGCTGAACTGTGCCCTTTCCCCAATTCCTCCACAGCCACCAGAGCCACACTCCCACACTCCCTGTCAGCTGCTCAATCTCGCCCTCAGAATCAGACCCCAACAAGGGCATGTCAGCTTCACTCACTTTCTCTTTTTCTTCTGGGCTTCAGAATTGCTGGAACCTATCCAAAATGATAGTGAACTTCTGAGTTTTTCTAGGAGGAACTCCTTGTTGTGCCAACATTGTCCTCATGAATGTTAAATCAGGCCTAGCCTCGGGAGGCATTTAATCATGGATTTCAAATGTCTGATCCCGATTGTCTCCTGTCCCTTTTTCGTGTCTACAGGAAGAACATACCAAGCAACAGGTTCTTCCATTTTCCAGAGGTAACTATTTTAGATACCAAATCAGCGAATGAACTTTTATTTCTGGCTTGTGTAAGTGTAAAAGCAAAATATAAGCCATCCACCGATGGTGCCGTATCTCCAGATGCCAAATTCCTGCTACCATCCAGCCTCATTTTCAGTCTCAAGCAGGCAGAAAAATAGGAGATTTCCTAAATTATTTTTGGCAGGGATTCAAATTTCTTAACAACCAGTTCTATAGGCATGGCTTAATTTGTGGGTGTGGCTTGGTGATCATGTGACTGGGTGGGCATGGTTTGTATGTAAATATTGTAAATATTTATGTAAATAATGATTTTTTTATATTAAAAAAGGAGTAACTTTTACCAAAAATCAAGTAAAGCAGGCAGATTGAATTGCTCACAGAATCACAGATTCATTCAGAGATCTACCTTTCTGCAATCTGCTACCTGGGTCTGCAATGAAAAATGGAAGCTTCAGTCCTAAGGAAGGTTCAGCTCTGCTTTTAGTTTAGTTAGACAGCAAGAAATCTGATGATTTCCTGCTTTCTAGCTAAGTTAAATCTCCCGGCATGGCTGATTGTCGGAACAGCTGATGGTCAGGGGGGGAAAAAAGGAAAAATAGCAACTTACCAAAAATTAGGCAAAGGCATAAGGCAGGCAAGTTGGATGGCATGCATGCCATGTAAGGAGTGAGTGGGCGGGGAAGGGAGCGGCCAGCCAGTGGCGCGATTCTCCAAACTGAGCAGAATCATAATAACTGGTTCTCTAGAACCAGTCGGACCAGGTAGAATCCCACCCCTGGGTTTTGGGCTACGATTCATGGCTATTTTCCCCCCTGCCACTCACATCTTTCTGAAATCGTTCAAAACCAATTAAATGTCCTCAACAACGTCCATCTGAGATGTAAAACACTAGAGGAACTTAGTGTTACTATGTCT
Source organism: Pseudonaja textilis (assembly GCF_049901715.1). Lineage (NCBI taxonomy): Eukaryota > Metazoa > Chordata > Lepidosauria > Squamata > Elapidae > Pseudonaja > Pseudonaja textilis. Next base: position 20,645,687 of record NC_141994.1, on the reverse strand, counting down.
ACAATTTACAGTCTCATCAACTCAGTCTTAACTCTAGAGGGCAGCAATTGCAACTGTATGCTCTTTTCACAAAACAGCTGCCCCAAAACCTGACAGCATCGAGATAGAAGTTTTGAGGAGAAAGGAGTTTATGTTCACCGGGATTTCATATTCATAAGTATTGGCTTTAAAAACATACTTCCTAGCATGTGCAGCGAGATAAAACTGAATGCTAAAAGAAAACTGAATATCTTCTTCCTCTGTCTACTTGTTGTTTCAATTGTTCTATGAGGCCCTAGAAAGAGGGCAAAGAAGAGCAAGGAAGATGACAAGAGGTTGGAAGCAGGTGTCGGATGCTGGGGGTTCGCAGGGGTTCAGGAGAGCCCCTAAGCTAAGATCCTGTGCAGTTTGGAGAACCCCCAAATCCCACTCCTGGCTGGCCCCGCCCCACCCACCCCACCCCTCCCAGGAGTCCCCACGTGGCCAGTTTTGGAGGCAGGTAAGTGCAGGGACCCCGTGGAGGCTCGGGGAGGGTGAAAAATGGGCCTCCCGGAAGTTTGGGAAGGCTGGAAACAGGCCCGTTTCCGGCCTACAGAGGGCCTCCGGACCCTGGGGAGGCCATTTTCACCATCCCGGAGGCTCAAGCAAAGCCTCCGGAGCCCAGGGAGGGCAAACCCCCCTCCCGCCGTGGTGCAGGAGGCCAACTAGGCCACGCCCACTCAGCAAAACTAGGAGAAAACTGGCTGCTACAATTTTTGAAGCGCCCCCCTGGTTGGAAGCCTAAATATAATATTGTTGAATACTAAAGGAACTATGTATGTTCCGTCTAACGAAGAGAAGGCTTAAGGGGTGACCTCCTAGCTGCCTTCCAGCATTTGTGGTGCTATCACAGAGAAGAGAGGATTGACTTATTCTCCAAAAACACTTGGATGGAAGCCATGGATGGAAGCTCCTCCAAGGGAGATCCAACCTGCATATCGGAAGAAATTTCCTGATCGTGAGAATGATTCATCACTAGAACGGCTTGCCTCCTAGAGTTGCTGACGCTCCATCACTGAAGGTTTTTTAAGAAGAGATTGGAGAAACATTTGCCTACAATGGCACAGGGCCTCACGCTTAAGCAGAAGCTTGGACTAGTAGACTCCCAAGGTCCCTCCCAACTCTGTTTCTGGGAGTTGGGCATCTGTTAAACAAAGCAGCAACCCACTTCATCATCTGAGAATGCCTGTCCTGGAGCCAAAGGCATTCTTGAAATGAGAGAGGATGCTTTCCGAATGCCAGCACCCCCACTTTTCTTGGATAATTAAAATAATTGGCTTAAATGTTAGCATTCAGCTGGGGGTGGGAAACATATGGAGCCCACAGAGGAAGGACACCAGCTGGAGAACCCAATCCCACATCAGTTGATTCTAACGATGAAGCCTGTAAGAAAACCTGAGAGAGGTGGATTGTAAGACCCCCCTCCCCCCCAGATCTGGTCACTGAAAGTGAGTGGGCAGCCATGTAAAGTCTCTTAAATGAAGCAGTAACGAACCACAAAAGGCCAACTTTCTGGTTTTATTCCATTGGCTACAGGAAGAAAATCTCTCTCTCTCCAAGAAAGTTGTCAACATTTGAAGATAGATAGATGATAGATAGATAGATAGATAGATAGATAGATAGATAGATAGATAGATAGATAGGGATATATATATAGATAGATAGATAGATATATATATAGATAGATAGATAGAGAGAGAGACAGAGAGATGAGAGAGAGAGAGAGAGATAGATAGATAGATAGATAGATAGATAGATAGATAGACAGACAGACAGACAGATAGATAGATAGATAGATAGACAGATATAGATAAATAGATAGATATGCAGGGATAGATAGATATAGAGATAGATAGATAGATAGATAGATAGATAGATAGATAGATAGATAGATAGATAGATAGATAGATAGATAGGTAGGTAGGATAGATAGATAGACAGACAGACAGACAGACAGACAGACAGGGATAGATAGATAGAGATAGAGAGAGATAAAGAGATAGATAGAGATAGATAAATAGAGATAGAGATAGATAGATAGATAGATAGATAGATAGATAGATAGATAGATAGATAGATAGACAGACAGACAGACAGACAGACAGACAGGGAGATAAATATAGATAGATAGATAGATAGATAGATAGATAGATAGATAGATAGATAGATAGATAGATAGAGATAGATAGATAGATAGATAGATAGATAGATAGATAGATAGATAGATAGATAGATAGATAGATAGATAGATAGACAGATGATAGACAGGTATGATGATAGATATAGAGTTCAATAGATAGATATAAATAGAGATAGAGATAGATGGATGTATGGAGGGAGGGAGAGAGAGAGAGATGGTAGATACACACACACACACACACACACACACACCAATTCAAATCCCCCTCTACTCATTCATTGGAGAGGGCAACGTTTTTCCCCACTCTGGTGGGAGGTCCTTGCAGTCTCAAAACTGCCGTGAAGTTTTGATGGGTGTTATTGTGAGGAAAGAGTATCTTTACTTGAAGGAGACCTGATGAGCTCCACCACGGAAAGAAGCAGCATCCCCAGAAGATGAATTATGAAAAAGCCGGAGTTAAATTACAGCAATTGCCATCCAAGTATCTTTGATCCACTCCCTGTTTTTCTGCCTTTCTCTTACCGCTGAACGTTGTGTAGTGCAGAATAACAATAATAATAAAAAAACACTCAATAAAAGCATAAATAATAGAAGAGAACAGAGAGCACATTACTGGTAGCATCACACCCTGCTTCTAGGCTTATAGATTTTGAAAGCAGTCCATTAAAAAAAAAAAAAACTGCCACCCTCTAAGCCTCAGTATAAAATGAGAAAGCTTTATTATGGTTTAATACTTCTCGGTAAAACATGATCCACTCGGGCAATTCTGCCAGGAACTTTAAGTCATTCGGCCTAACTAATCCAGGCTTTATTATCTCAGGAGGGGACAGTTGCAGAGGTGGGTATTCAGCGGGTTCTGACCAGTTCTGGAGAACCGGTAGTGGAAGTTTTGAGTAGTTCGGAGAACTGGCAAATGCCACCTCTGACTGGCCCCGCCCCCATCTCTTCTCTGCCTCCCAAGTCCCAGCTGATGGGCTGGCTCTTCTTTGGTTGCCCTGCACAGGAGAACGGAGCTGGAAATCAGGTTAGTGGGGTGGGGAGGGAATGGGGATTTTGCAATAACCTTCCCCCAGGAGTGGGGAGGGAATGGAGATTTTACAGCATCCTTCCCCTGCCACGCACACCAAGCCACATCACGCCCACCAAGCCACGCCCACAGAACCGGTAGTAAAAAAAAAAATTGAATCCCATCACCAACTGTCAATCTCAGAGGCTCCCCAGACCCGCTTCCTTACAGTTGGGCTCAGGGGCAGTGATGTTCCACATGTCATGCTTTGCAGCAAGTAAATAGCAATAAAATGTGTTTTTAATGTTGAGCGACCCAATGGTTCCAGCAACTTTTAAGACTGAAAACAGTTGGTGAGGGCTTCATTGGTGGAGGTTTTCAGAAAAAAGATTGGGCAACCATTTGTCTGAGATGATACGATGATTCCTGCTTTGGGCTGGGAGTGAGACTAGGTCCCTTTACAACTCTATGAACCTGGGTGGATGGATGGATGGATGGGAGGGAAGGATAGATGGATAGATAGGATGGAGGGGTAGATGGACAGGTAGGCAGACAAACATGCAGATAGATATCTCTCTGAGATGGATGGATGGATGGATGGATGGATGGGAAAGGAGTGGTAAATAGGATGGAGGATAAAGGGATAAATGGACAAGTAGACAGACAGATGTCTATCTGAGATGAATGGATGGATGGATGGATGGATGGATTAGAGGGAAGAGGGAGGGAGGGATGTGGAGATAGATGGGTGGAAGGATAAGAGGGAGAGACGGAGAGAGGTGATAGAATGGAAAATGGAAAGATAGATAGACAGATAGATAAACAGTAGACAGACGCCTATCTGGGATGGATGAATGGATGGGTGTGTGGATAAAAAGATAGATGGATAGATAGATAGATAGATAGATAGATAGATAGATAGATAGATAGATAGATAGATAGAACGACAGAGCAATGATAGCAATGATACATAGAGAGAAAGAGAAAGAGAAAGACAGATAGATAGATGGATAGATAGGTGGATAGATAGATAGATAGCCTCCTTGATCCAAATCTTGTCTTCCACCTGAAGTGAATGAGAAACATTCCAGTGCTACGCATTCACACAACTTCACCATACATTAGTATAGAATAGAGTAGAGTAGAGTAGAGTAGAGTAGAGTAGAGTAGAGTAGAGTAGAGTAGAGTAGAATTAGAATAGAACAGAACAGAACAGAACAGAATAGAATAGAATATATGGAATGGAATAGAATAGAATAGAATAGAATAGAAAATATGGAATGGAATGGAATGGAATAGAATAGAATATATGGAATGGAATGGATTGGAATGGATTGGAATGGAATGGAATAGAATAGAATAGAATAGAATAGAATAGAATAGAATAGAATAGAATAGAATAGAATAGAATAGAATAGAATAGAAAATATGGAATGGAATGGAATAGAATAAAATATATGGAATGGAATGGAATGGAATGGCATGGCATGGCATGGCATGGAATGGAATGGAATAGAATAGAATAGAATAGAATAGAATAGAATAGAATAGAATAGAATAGATTTTTTTATTGGCCAAGTGTGATTGGACACACAAGGAATTTGTCTTCAGTGCATAGGCTCTCAGTGTACATAGTAACACAGACACAGACCTGAGTTTAGGGAGTGCAAGTTTGGGCAAGAAGAGCCACTTACCACAAAATTCTGGCTTCCTCCAGTTGATGACCACTCCTTTCCGGGCGCAAGCCATGGCGTAGGCCGAGACCGCCATGCACAAGCAGTCTTTCCCATCCGAACAGGAGCAGACGTCATAGCGGCAGTTCTTGAGGTAGGGGGAAGGGCTGACCTCATGGTGGCAAGGCTCGAACAGGGGTGACAGCAGGAGCGAGCAGGAACTCTCAGCATACCGGGCTGCAAGGGAAACAGGTTCAACCGAGGACCAGAAGAGAAGAATGAATGGCAAATCGTCACAATAATGTTCTGTTTGGGTGTGGAGGGCTTGGGGGTAGTCCTTGACTTACGACCACAACTTATGGAGCCCAACATTGATGTTGCCAAGTGAGAAATTTGTTAAGCAAAGTTTTACCCCATTTTATGAACTTTTCTGGCCATGATGGTTAAGTGAGCCGCTGCAATTCTTAAATTAATAACACGGTTGTTAAGTGAATCTGGTTGCTCGTCAGAAGGTTGCAAAGGGGGATCATGTCACTGCAACTGTCATAAATGTGAGTTGGTTGTCAAGCATCCCAATATAAATCGCATGACCCTGGGGATGCTGCAACGGTCCCTAAGTGTGAAAAACAGTCGCAAGTCAGGTTTTTCAGCGCCGTTGTAATCTTCAAACAGTCACTAAAGGAACTGTTGTAAGTCGAGGACTACCTGTTGACCCTTTGATCAGCACAAACAACCAAATTGTTGGGGGCAAGAGGCTGATTCTGTAAACTGCTTAGAGGGGGCTGTAAAGCACTGTAAAGAGGTATATAAGTCTAACTGCTATTGCAATTATGAGCCACGGTGGTGCAGTGGTTAGAGTGCAGTACTGCAGGCTACTTTTGCGTACAATTTTGTTGTGGTCCACCGGCAGCAGGTGCAGATGGCTGAGGTCTTGGATAGCAAGGACTCAGATGAGGGGCCTGCGTGTGATGCAGGGATGGGGCCAGGACCATCAGGGAGTGGAGTGCTGCCTTCAGAGATTGTGGAGTCTGGCAGCAGTGATGAAGAGGTCCCCGAGGAGCCTGTGCCCAGTGCGTGTGCGCACAGGGCTGCTCGAAGGAAAGAGCAGCTGCAGCAGCACAGGCGACTCAGGAGTAAAGCTGCAAGGTAATGGCTCCTCCCCTAAGAGATAAAAGCTAGCTGAGAGACTGAAGTTCTTTGCAGGAAGCAAAGAAGTTTTTGCACTCAAGCCTTGTGGACGTTCGGACTCTCTTAGTTTGTGTTTGGAGACTCTTTGTCTAGGGTTCTTGGCAGCCTTGCACAACCTTGGCAAGGCTCGTTCTTATCAGAGACAATTAGTTTGAAACAGCCTTTTAACCATGTTGGAACGGAATTCGTAAAGGATCATTAAAAGGTTTTGCTGTTGCCTCCGTTTTGTGTTTGTTTCCTTGGAACAAGGTTTGGATCAGAACAAATTTGGCAGTTCAAATCTCACCAGGTTTAGGGTTGACTCAGCCTTCCATCCTTCCCAGGTGGGTAAAATGAGGACCAAATTGTTGGGGGGCAATATGCTGACTTTGTAAACCGCTTAGAGAGGGCTGTAAAGCACTATAAAGCGGTATATGAGTCTAAGGGCTCTTGCTATTCACTTGCTCTGCAACTCCTCACCACCTCCATTTGCTAGAGAGGGACTCACTCCCATATTCCCTGCTGACATCTCTCTTGGCTTCCTACTACATCTTTCAATGCTGAGTATTTAACTGTCCAAAAAAGGAAGCCACCTGGCACAGGGACCCTTCTTTACCTATGTACCTTCCTGCGACGGGCCAGATAATTGCAGGCAGAGAAACAGAATCAGGAAGTCTCTTGCTAAGTGTTTTTAACTGTGCACATTGGGGAGAGGAAAGGAATATCCTTTCATCTTTTTGCTGTGTATGTAGCCTTGGGTAAGCCTGCCAAAGCAACATTCCTAAGGTGGGCACAGCCAGAAAAAAAAAAGGAAGGGCCAAAGAGAATAATAAAACTCATTTCAAAGCAAGGCATTGGATATTATTCCTTATGCATTTAATTATGTCCTAACTTTGCTAAAAGCTAAAACCCAGCGCAAAACCAGAACCCTGATTTAATGCATGGAAGGGAGTGGACTCTTGTCCCTAAAAGCTTCCTTAAGAGAATTGTGTCTGCCTTTAATCTGGACGAAAGTTTTTCCTGGATTAAAATAACACACTGATATTTTTTATTATCACAGCCCACAAGGGCTCTGGTGTAAGCACACTCTGATGACCTGGGCCGTGGCACAAAGGCAACACAGTCAGATAACCAGTAGGAGTCCCTTTATTAGCTCCAACTTTGCCCCCAATGTCCTGGTTACTTTCTGGGCTGGAGCAAAACTCTCCCAGGAACAGCCTTTGGCTGCAGAGAATCAAGACCAAAACATGATCAACAAAAACTGTAACTATAAGTCCAATCAAGGCAAGATTAGATAATTAGTTCGGCAGGCCAGGAGCAAGAATTCCAGATGTGAAGGCACAGCAATAACTCAACACGGTTGGGAAGACACTAGGAACACAGATAACCACAGTCAACGCAAGGTAAAGTCATGTTTGATCCCAGCAGCTGCCGCACTAAGCTTGCATCTCTTTTAAACTCTCATTCCCAGGTGTGGCTAATGAAAAGAATCAGGGCCCTTTCCTCCCCCGTAAGCCATACAACCAACATTGTTCTCTTCTCCATTCCTCTCTGCGTGCCCTGGGATGAAGAGGCCTGGGTCTTCCTCTGAACTCCCTCTCCCTTGTTCTACCTCTTCCCTGCTCTGCCCAGCCAGATTTTGCCCTTCCCCAGTTTCCTCCACAGCCAACGAAGCCACACTCCCCCTCCCTGTCAGCTGTTTGTCTTCCTCCTCGGATTCAGACTCCAACAGCGGCATGACACACACCTACCTAGGGGTGGAATTCTACTAGTTTGGACCAGTTCAGGCAAACCGGTAGTTCCAGTGATCATTTGGCCCTGCCCACCTGCCCCTGCCCTAGTCTGTCCTTTATTTCTGTATTTTGCAGCTCAGCTGATTCAAGAGGCACAGCCGATTGCCATGCCTTAGCTGTTTTACTCACTGGGGCTGCAGTAGAAGGTAAATATTAGGGCTGAAACTGGGCAGTTTTCAAACACTGTGTGTACACGCTCACCGAACTGTTTGTTACACTGGTTGAATCCCACCCCTGCACCTACCTAAACGGGGATTCAAGTTACAGGAATTGCTGTCTTGTTTTTGCAAATCTTCACAGTCTCCCTTCAGCTTCCAAGAATTTCCGAAGTCCTCCACGAGGGTTTCCACCAGCCCAGAAGGGGTGAGGAAATCATCTCCTTGGTTGCCATTGTAGTTGCCGCACAGACCACACATTTGTTCAGTGTATTCTGAAGATAACTAGACAAAGAACAAAAATATATAGCTTATTTTTCTTGCAGATGGTTGAGAAACAACAACAACAAAAATAGCATACACAACTGGAAAACTAACGAAAATAAAATAGCATACACAAGTGGAAACATCCATTAAACATGCCTGGAGTTAATAATCACATTTATTTGATGTACAGGTAAGCCTCGATTTACATCCATAACTGAACCCAAAATTTCTGTTGCTAAGTGAGTTTTGCCCCGTTTTATGACCTTTCTTGCCATCATTGTTAAGAGAATCCCTGCCGGTGTTAAGTTAGTAACCCGGTTGTTAAGTGAATCTGGCTTCTCTGTTGACTTTCTTTCTCAGAAATTCACAGAAGGGGATCACGTGACTTGCAACCGTCATGAGTCAGTTGCCAAGCATCCAAATTTTGATTACGTGACCTTGGGGATGCTGTGATGGTCATAAGTGCATAAAACAGTCCTAAGTCACTTGTTCACTAAGTGCCGGTGTTAACTTCGAACCGTCACTAAATGAACTGTTGTATGTCGAGGACTACCTGTACTGGTAGTCCTTGTTTCGAAGTAAGACTGCTTCTTGCATCAAAACATCTCGTAAGAGCAAGGATCTTCAAACTTGGCCACTTTAAGATGTGTACACTTCAACTCCCAGAATTCCTGAGGTAACATGACTGGAGGAGGAATTCTGGGAGATGAAGTCCACAAGTCTTCAAGCTATCAAGTTTGAAGACCCCTGGTATAATGTAATGTAAAATAAATAGTGCCCCTGGTGGCTCGATGAGGTACTGTAGACTTTTAGTCAATATAATGAAATCTATAGGACAGAGGTCTCCAAACTTGGCAACTTTGACTTTGTGGGCTTCAACTCCCAGAATTCCTGAGCTAACATGAGTGGAGGAGGAATTCTGGGAGTTGAAGTACACAAATCTTAAAGCTCTCAAGTTTGAAGACCCCTGCTTAAGAGGCTCACAATAAAACAGATGCATATTCAGGGATAGCGGGCGGCTGGGGGTTCGCAGGGGTTCAGGAGAGCCCCTAGCTAAGATTCTGTGCAGTTTGGAGAACCCCCCAAATCCCACTCCTGGCTGGCCCTGCCCACTCCTCCCCTCCCCTCCCAGGAGTCCCCACGCGGCCTGTTTTGGGTGCAGTTAAGTGCAGGACGTACATGGAGGCTTGGGGAGGATGAAAAATGGGCCTCCTGGAACTTTGGGAAGGCTGGAAATGGGCCCGTTTCTGGCTTCCAGAGAGCCTCCGGAGCCTGAGGAGGCCGTTTTCACCACCCGGAGGCTCGAGAAAAGCCTCTGGCAACCCCCCACCACCACTGTTTTGCAGGAGGCAGACTAAGCCACGCCCACCATGGCCACACCCACCCAGCAACCGGGCAGAGAACCCATTGCTAAAAATTTTCAAGCCCACCCCTGTGCATATTCCATAATAAAAGGACATTGAACACAGTAATGATTAATTTTGGCTTCTGGCGGGAGGGGGGAAAGGAAAAACATTCCTTTCCTTTCCAGTAAGGTGACCAACATTTTTACAATGAAAAGGAGGACACAAATAAATTGAAAGGGAAAAAAAAAAGCCACTTGCGCGCTGCGCACTCTCTCAAAACAATTCTCCTGTGTGGAGCGCATGCGTCTCATAATCGCGTCTCACCGCACTGTACCGAGCCTTGATGAATCGTCATGTCAAATACAAATATGTCACATCACACACAGCGGATTGGCTCGGCATCAATCAAATACGGAGATTTACAGATTAGTCTTCAAATATCAAAAAGGAGGACGTGTAGGAGGACACTTTTTGAGAGAGGACAGAACTTACAAAAGGAGGACTGTCCTCCCTAAAGGTCACCTTACTTTCCAGGGTCCTGGAAGAAAAAGTGAATTTTCTACAGCTACCTAAAACAGTGATTGTTTTGGTGAGAGGGGAGAGCGAGAAGACCACTGTGAAGCACAAACAACACCACAAAGAAGTCTTACCGTGGTTAGTTGTACATTCGACAACCTTCCCTCGTGTTCCTCCCCGATCATTCTTCTATTCTATTGCTTGGACCCAACAAGCAGTATTATTGCATTGTTTGAAAGCCAAAACTACACATACCATCGCATTACTTACTCCTAAAGTTGAAAATATGATAGATATGAATATGAAACACAAATTTTTCCTGTCTGCTGATGCCACAGTGGCAGGAGGGGTATCATAAATTCAGGGTCATATTCTTTTAGGGTAAACACAATTTAAAAAAAAACTTATGGAAGGATTCATATTTTGCCCTCAACTGTTGACCAACCTATAACATTTATAGAACGGGTTGCTGGAACAGGATATGTCTAGTCTAATGCAAAGAAGGATTAGGGGTTACATGATAGCAGTCTTCCAATATCTCAGGGGCTGCCCCAAAGAAGAGGGAGTCAAACTATTCTCTAAAGCACCAGAGGGCAGGGCAAGAAGCAATGGGTGGAAACTAATCAAGGAGAGAAGCAACTTAGAAACAAGGAAAAATTTCCTGACAGTTAGAGCAATTCACCAGTGGAACAACTTGCCACTAGAAGTTGTGAATTCTCCAACACTGGATGTTTTGTCTGAAGTGGTGTAGGGTTTCCTGCCCAAGCAGAGGGTTGGGCTAGAAGACCTTCAAGGACCCTTCCAACTCTGTTATTATTATAAACTTTTATTCATTAAACATGAAACTCAGTCAACTGAACATTTAAAAAGGGATCACAAATATCATCATCATCATCACCATCACGATCATCACGATCATCATCATCATCATTAAATCTTTGGTGAGATTCACAGCCTTTGAGGCTGGTTGGTAGCTCAACATCTCGAGTCCTAACCAAGGACCTAGGAACTGTTCAGGTAGCGTCGGAGGATATAAGCTGTTCCAAGTAGGGTGGTGTTTTGTAGAATCAGAGTATTCAAGTCTGATCAATTCAGAATTTCCAAATAGCGAGGCAGCCCTTTAGGTATTGCTCCAAGGGCTCCAATTACTATTGAGATAACACACAATTTCTTTTTCCAAAGTCGCTCAACTTCAATTTGTAAGTACTAATATTTTGTGATTTTTTTCTTGCTGCGTGTCTACAATTCGTGCATCACCAGGTATTGCAATGTCAATGAACCAACCCTTTTCTTCTCAACTATTGCTATGTCAGGTGTGTTGTGGGCCAAATGCCTGTCTGTCTGAATTCTGAAGTCCCACAAGATCTTGGCTTTTTCATTTTCCAGAACCTTCTCAACCTGATGTTCCCAGTAGTTGTTACCATACTCAAATCCAAACTTTTGGCATAGTTTCCAGTGAATAATAATAATAATAATAATAATAATAATAATAATAATAATAATAATAATAATAATAATAATAACAACAACAACAACAACAACTACTACTACTACTACTATTATTATTATTATTATTATTATTCACTGGAAACTATGCCAAAAGTATTATTATTATTATTATTATTATTATTATTATTATTATTATTATTGTACCACTCCCATTGAACTCAATGGTCTCACTGCTGAGGAAACATACAAAGGACTGCACTGTTTGGTTCATTCCTTTAGGCTTATATGTTATTTTATCTGTAAGAAGTCTGCTCAGTTTAGACAAATTGACCTCTAAGCAGACAAAAGTGCATAAGTATGGACTGCAGCCATTCTGGCCAAATGTAGACTTTCAAAAAAAATTTCTACAAGGTAGTTAATATTTTTATATTAGCACTAAAAGCCTGTATATTGCAGTTACCAGCTGTGAGAAAAGAGAGACAAGGCCTATTAAATGATGATGCAACGGGGCAAAATAAAGGATTTCTGAGATTTTTTAGAAACTTCTATATTTTAAAATATTTTTTAAAAATTGGCATTTCAGTGTATTTCGTTGAAAATGGTGTTTGACTATTTAAAGTTTAAAAGGCCATGGAGGGAAAATATGCCATTGTTTAGGAATGTAGCAGGAAACTCACGTTATGCAACATTTATCATAAAACGTCTGTTGCGTTCATTGGGAATGACTCACTTCCCACAATTGTCCAGAATATTGGGAACTACCTCCTCTTGTACGTGGGTTCTAAATTATTTTTAATGCTCCAGGGCAACAAACTACTGATGTTTAAGGAACAGAAATGTTTGAAAAAGAAATTAGGGGAAAATTAGAAGGTGAATTGGAAATACAGCTAGTTCTTGATGTCTATGGATATTCTCAGTCATCCAGGTCATAGTTATTCCAAAGGTGCTTTTGTTTTTAAAGAGGCAACTGGACTTCCTTGTTTTTCTTGGCAGACATTTAGTTTCCCATCCAAGAAGCTTCTTCAGCTCTGACTGGGTGGTGGGGGAATGAAAGGATGGATACTCCTTGCAGACAGCTGGTCATTTGCATTCTTTTTAGAGAATCCTTGAGGCCACCTGGAGGTTATCTGTGTCCTCAGGGTCACCTGAGTAGTGCAAATAGAGTCACCTGAGTAGAAAAATGGGTGTGGAGCCTTCTTGGAACTATTGAAAGGACTGTGTTGTAGATTGGTGGTAGATGATGTTGTATCCCTCCTCCTCTGTGGAGAGAGGGCTGTTCAGTTTTGACCTAGATGGCCTCTTTGACTCCTCTTTCAAACAAGAGGCCCCCTCTGTCCAAAATGTGGATTTTGCTGCCTTCAAAAGAGTGACCTTTTGTCTTTTAAATGCAGATGGACTGCTGAATTTTGTCTTCAGCTGTCTGCAAGAAGTATAAATCCTTCTATTCTCCACCATCCAGTCAGAGCTGAAGAAGATTCTTGGATGAGAAGCGAAACATCTTCAAAAAAAAACCAGAAAGTCCAGTTGCCTCTTGAAAGAGCACCTTTGGGACAGGTAGTCCTTGACTTAGGACTACAATCAAGCCCAAAATTTCTGCTGCTAAATGAGACTATTGTTAAGTGAAATACAAGCCAATTGCCAAAGCCCCAATTTTGATCACATGACCCTAGGGATGCTGTATCAGTCACAAGTGAGAAGATCTTAAGTCACTTTTTTTCAGGACCATCATAACTTTGAACAGTTGCTGAATGAATTGTCATAAGTTGAGGGCTACCTGCAGAGGTGGTCTTCAGCAGGTTCTGACCAGTTCTGGAGAACCGGTAGCAGAAATTTGGAGTGGTTCGGAGAACCAGCAAATCCCACCTCTGACTGGCCCCACCCCCATCTATTCTCTGCCTCCCACTGAGTCCCAGCTGATCGGCTGGGTCTTCTTTGGTTGCCTTGCACAGGAGAACAGAGCTGGAAAGCAGGCTAGTGGGGTGGGGAGGGAATGGGGATTTTGCAGTAACCTTCCTCTGCCACGCCCACCAAGCCACGGCCACAGAACCGGTAGTAAAATAATTTGAATCCCACCAGTGGCTACCTGTATAGAGTTTTTTCTGGATCTGGGTTTGACTTTTCTCAAGAAGAGAGCGTAAGGTTTACTCCTGACAGGCCAGTTTAAACCCACACCTGCAAACGGTCTATTATTTGGGGGAAATGATCACAAATCTTCCAATTAGAAAATCATGAATTGCAAGGGTTTTGATGCACCTCTATGTTTTGCCCTCGCTTCCTCCTAAACTTCAAATTATTTATTTAGCTCTGAAAAAAATGGACCAAACATAGTACAGATCTTTCCCGATTTGGCCAATTTGTTTCTGATTCTGTAACTTGTCTTTGGGTTGGATGGCTGATGGCGATTTGCATCTGAGGAAATCCTCCCTTGATTTTTAAAAGGAGTCCTCGCAAGTCCCCGATCAAGGTAAAAAGAATTAAACTAAACATTCTATTTTAATTTAATAACAAAATCAAGGAACACAAAATTGATCTTTAAGAGCAAATTCCACTGGCTGGAGCAGGAAATGACATAAACAAGAATATTTTATATTTGCCTTCATTCTTAAGAATGTTTTGCTCGTAATTTCATGAAAAGAAAATATAAGAAGAGGAGAGATAGGGAAAAAAGGGAGCAGTGTAGAATTTCAATATTATTTGGTTTTCTTTAAAGGGACAAATCTACATGCAGCAATAGCTATGCATGATATACTTCAGGGAAAGCAGCTGGCTGATGAAGTTTGAGAAATGCTAAAAATACTTTGCTTGAGATTCTCCAAGTCTTGTGTCCTGGGTAAGTCTTTTATGATGAATTGTTAGAACTCATTCACTGGATTGTTTTCTTGCAGGAAAAAATGTGTTACTTTTATTTAAAGTTATAATTATGCACCTTATAGGAGTATATGTCTTACAAAGAGCAGTTGCAGGAACTGGGTATGTCTAGTTTAATGAAAAGAAGGACTAGGGGTGACATGAGAGCAGTATTCTAATATCTGATAGAGGTGCCCTCAAGAAGAAAGGAGGTCAACCTTGTCCAAAGCACAAGAAGGCAGGTCAAGAAGCAATGGATGGAAACTAATCAAGGAGAGAAGCAACCTGGAACTAAGGAGAAATTTCCTGATAGTCAGAACAATCAATCAGTGGAACAACTTGCCTCCAGAAGTTGTGAATGCTCCAACGCTGGAGGTTTTAAGAAGAGATTGGTCAAGCATTTGTCTGAAATGGTATAAGTTTCCTGCTTGTGCAAGGGGTTGGACAAGAAGACCCCCAGGGTCCCTTCCAACTCTGTTATTGTTTTATAAGTGCATATAATATAATACAGCATTACACCATCTTGCCAGTTATTCTTTTACCTTATTCCTCATCCACAATCCCATGTTTTCTACAGCAACTGAAAATAATGTTTGCAGAGTCAGAAATGCTGTCCATGTGAAACTATTCACTATGGCATAAGAAATTCTAAACCCAACTTTCTAATGTTGATATAATATACTACAGCTAATCAAACTTCCTGGAGTTGCCCAAACATAAGGCAAGGTGTGATCAATTTATTGAGCTTCCGTACATCATACTAACATTTCTCTACCAGCAATTCCATGTTTTTCTCAGGGATTCTACTGGTCAGTCTTGTCCAGGTATAAAAATTAAGCCATTTCAGACATTTCATTAGTCCTTGGTTCAAAAACCAGCAAAAAAAAATCTAGGAATGGTACAAGAAAGCACTTTGGTGGCATTGCCAAAAAACCCCAAAACTACGTAAATGGTTTCATGAACATACTCAACAGTGAGTCTTCGTCTTTTCAATCAAAGAAATAAAACATTTGACACATTCCCAGCTCTTGAGATATTTCAGCATAGGAACTTGTTTTATGCATCCAATTTATGGCCGTAGATGAGAAAAAAGGCAGTTCAGTCAACATGATCTTATTCCATGCAGTCCCACCTTTCAAATAAATTTGTTTGTTTCCTGTCTCCATGGGAGGGGAGGATTAACACAAAATTGGGTTGTACCCAAAGAACTTTTGTCTTCAATAATAAACAAAACAGTACAAAACAAGGCTGTTTCTTTTTACAATGAAAAGTATGATTTTTTCATCTTATTCATACATAAAAAAGCCAATGCAGTGCCTAGACTACATCAACAGAGTGATCATATCAAGATCACGTGAAGTGTTAGTTCTTCTTTATAATACCTTGATAAGACCACTGAATCCAATTTTGGTCACCACATTATATAAAAAGATGTAGAGACCCTGGAAAGAGTGCAGAGAAGAATGACCAAGATAATTAGGGGTCTGGAGGCTAAAACATATGATGAATGGTTGCAGGAACTGGGCATATCTAATCTAATGAAGGGAAGAGATGATAGTAATCATCAGAGATGATAGCAATGTTGCAATATTTGAGGAGCTGTCCCAAAGAAGAGGGGTTCAATCTATTCTCCAAAGCAAAGAGGACAGGAAACAATAGATGGAAACCAATCAAAGAGGAAAAGCAACCTAGAAAGAAGGAGAAATTTCATGATAGTGAGAACAATTGGCCAGTAAAACATGAAAAATATAGATTAAAAGAGGAAATAAAATTGGCATATTAGTATATAGGTAGGACCAATGAGAAACTGTTGAATTCGAGAAACTGCCAAAAAATGGAGATCTATGCAAATATTCATATTTAATTTATAATACATATGTAGTTATACTTATATTGTATACTGAAAAATATATAACGTATCTTCTCTTATGGCTATGGAATCGAGAGCACAGTACATAGACTATAATTATATAGATTTATCTCTGATTTTTCTCTTTTTGGATACATATATGTACTTAGTGTTAATATGACACTTTTCTCTTTTGAACCAACGACCTATATACATGAAGCACTTTTTATCAATATTATTAAGACACTGTGAATTAGTATTACTAATACTATGTATAACTGTCAAGTATTAATTGTATGTATTGTATTTATTATACTGTCAAAAAATTATGCTGAAAGCTATTGACACATCTTCTATTATAGACATTTTTGTAATTTTTTTAATCTTTTGAATTTCTGTAAACTTTTTAATATTTTGAATTTCAATAAAGTATTTTAAAAAACCCAATGTGCCAGCTACACACAGAGAGAGACGGAGAGAGAGAAAGAGAGAGAGAGAGAGACAGACATTGCCCTTGTGTATTCAGGGTTATCCTGTCAACTAATTGCATCCTCTCTCTAGTCCAAGAAAGTTCCAGAGAAATGACTCAACTTCATCCCAGCCAAAGGCCCCAAAGATGTGCTCTCAAGTCTGAGACATTCTCTTACAGAGAAATATTTGGGAAATAAACAGTTTCGCAGCATGAATGCAGTGTTTAAATGCCAAGCGTTGGACAACGGTCAGATTTTCCAACAGCTTTTCTCCTTTAAAAAAAAAATGAAAATGTGAGGAGGAAAAGGGAAAGTCAATCATACCTTCATTACAAGGGTCCCCAACCCATCCCAGTCAAGATGCACGTTCTCCTTGTAACTGAGGTGAACAGCTGGCAGCACCGTGGGCTGGATGTGGAGAGTATCTGGAAGAAAGAAGGGCACGTCCTTAAGGGAATTTCCTTAGCGAGCATCAGCAACTCAGCAAATTGCCCTTTCAGACAAACATCCCCTCTGTCCCTTCTATGAAAAGGCAGCCAGGATTGACCCACTGGCATTGACCTCAAGTTGATCACTGGAAGCTCGTTCTTCCAACAAAAAGGAGCGGGCGGAAGCTGAGATTCCATTGGAACTCTCCTGAGAAACCACAAGGATCTACAAGCCTTTGCTTGTGCAGAACGGGGGACTTCAAACTTGACAGCTTTAAGACTTGTGGACTCCAACTCCCAGAATCCCTCCTCCAGTCATGTTAGCTGAGGAATTCTGGGAGTTGAAGTCCACAAGTCTTAAAGTTGCCAAGGTTGGACCCCCCTGGTATAGAGCATAATGGAGGTTTCCCCCAGGAGTATCTAGAATAACAGAGTTGGAAGGGACCTTGGAGGTCTTCTAGTCCAACCCCATGCCTAGGCAGGAAACCCTACACCACTTCAGACAAATGGTTATACAACATATTTTTAAAAACTTCCAAGTGTTGGAGCATTCACAACTTCTGGAGGCAAGTTGTTCCACTGGTTAATTGTTCTCACTGTCAGGAAATTTCTCCTTAGTTTTCGGTTGCTTCTCTCCTTGATTTGTTTCCACCCGTTGCTTCTTGTCCTACCTTCAGATGCTTTGGAGAATAGCTTGATTCCCTCTTCTTTGGGGCAGCCCAGGGGTGGGATTCTACAGGTTCACACCTATTCGCTACAACTGGTTGTTAACATTCTAAGCAGTTCAGAGAACTGGTTGTTCAAAGAAATTACTGGCCTAATCCTGTAAGGAAGGCAGGAAGGAAACATTCTGGTGTTGCTTACAGAAACTGCCTTTCCATTAACCCTTATTACATTCTTGGCAGGACTAGTCTTACTGTCTCAGGAACATCTCTGGAGTTTTTCCCCCCTCCTTTGCTGGTACTTTGTTTGTGTGGAGTGACCATTCAAAGTTACAACGGCATTGAAAAAAGTGACTTATGACCCCTTTTCACACTTACGACTGTTGCAGCATCCCTACAGTCATGAGAGGCCAGGCAAGGAGATGCGTGCCTCGATGTGAGTGATGTAGATTTGGCCACACCCAGCCAGTCACATTACCACCAAGCCACGCCCACCAACTAAGCCACGCCCACAGAACCGGTTGTTAAAAAAAATGAATCCCACCCCTGGGGCAGCCCCTGAGATATTGGAAGACTGCTATCATGTCTCCCCTAGTCCTTCTTGTCATTAAACTAGACATACCCAGTTCCTGCAACCATTCTTCATATGCCCTTTGCTCAGTGGTAGGATTCCACTTTTTTTTTTTACTACCAATTCTATGGGCATCGATTGGTGGACATGGCAGGGGAAGGATACTATAAAATCTTCAGTCAGAGGTTGTATTTGCCGGTTCTCCAAACTACTCAAAATTTCTGCTACCGGTTCTCCAGAACTGGCTGAATACCACCTCTGCCTTTGTTCCTTTGCTATTTGTACATATCTCTATGTACTTCCTTTGCTATTTCTACATTCAAGGGAAAAAATGTGTGGGGTTGACACTCAGTTTGGCAGCTCCTTCTGTAAGAACAGGTAGGGGGTTTTTTCCCTTCTTTTTGTCCTGTTTCAATCCACTGTAACTGTTAAGGTCCCTTCCTCAACCCTCTTTAACCAACCAGGCAAAATCAGCCTCTGGAAATCATCACAGCAGAAATTAAACAATCCAACTGATGCTGCTCCTCCCTTTTTAAAGAAACGAAGATGATCCTGCAGAAACTTTCTCTTTCCGAGGAGCATAAAGGGAGCCCGGGGGATATTAAATACTACAGGCTTCAGAGCCCTTCCCTGGAAGGAGCTTTTCAATGTTCAGGGAAAGCAAAACTGAGAACTTCTGAGTGAAACTTAGTCAATTATTACTCCAGCGAGCAAGTGTCTTCCTACTTTTCTAATTTTTTTAATTTTAATTTTACTAGCATATACCCAATGACCTCAGGGTCAGTTTATACAGACAGACAGTTTGCTCCAGTGATTAAGTCCAGTGATGGGTTAGAAACCAGGAGATCATGAATTCTAGTTCCGCCTCAGGCATGAAAACTGGCTGGGTGACTTTGGGCCAATCACCAGGAGACTGAGAGTTCTAGTCCTGCCTTAGGCATGAAAGCTGGCTGGGTGACTTTGGGCCAATCACCAGGAGACTGAGAGTTCTAGTCCCGCCTTAGGCATGAAAACTGGCTGGGTGACTTTGGGCCAATCACCAGGAGACTGAGAGTTCTAGTCCCGCCTTAGGCATGAAAACTGGCTGGGTGACTTTGGGCCAATCACCAGGAGACTGAGAGTTCTAGTCCCGCCTTAGGCATGAAAACTGGCTGGGTGACTTTGGGCCAATCACCAGGAGACTGAGAGTTCTAGTCCGCCTTAGGCATGAAAGCCGGCTGGGTGACTTTGGGCCAATCACCAGGAGACTGAGAGTTCTAGTCCCGCCTTAGGCATGAAAACTGGCTGGGTGACTTTGGGCCAATCACCAGGAGACTGAGAGTTCTAGTCCGCTTAGGCATGAAAACTGGCTGGGTGACTTTGGGCCAATCACCAGGAGACTGAGAGTTCTAGTCCCGCCTTAGGCATGAAAACTGGCTGGGTGACTTTGGGCCAATCACCAGGAGACTGAGAGTTCTAGTCCCGCCTTAGGCATGAAAGCCGGCTGGGTGACTTTGGGCCAATCACCAGGAGACTGAGAGTTCTAGTCCCGCCTTAGGCATGAAAACTGGCTGGGTGACTTTGGGCCAATCACCAGGAGACTGAGAGTTCTAGTCCCGTCTTAGGCATGAAAGCCAACTGGAGGACTTTGGGCCAATCACCAGGAGACTGAGAGTTCTAGTCCCGCCTTAGGCATGAAAACTGGCTGGGTGACTTTGGGCCAATCACCAGGAGACTGAGAGTTCTAGTCCCGCCTTAGGCATGAAAACTGGCTGGGTGACTTTGGGCCAATCACCAGGAGACTGAGAGTTCTAGTCCCGCCTTAGGCATGAAAACTGGCTGGGTGACTTTGGGCCAATCACCAGGAGACTGAGAGTTCTAGTCCCGCCTTAGGCATGAAAGCCGGCTGGGTGACTTTGGGCCAATCACCAGGAGACTGAGAGTTCTAGTCCCGCCTTAGGCATGAAAACTGGCTGGGTGACTTTGGGCCAATCACCAGGAGACTGAGAGTTCTAGTCCCGCCTTAGGCATGAAAGCCGGCTGGGTGACTTTGGGCCAATTACCAGGAGACTGAGAGTTCTAGTCCCACCTTAGGCATGAAAGCCGGCTGGGTGACTTTAGGCCAAGCACCAGGAGACTGAGAGTTCTACTCCCACCTTCAAACAAAAAACAATGGGTAACTTTGCGCCAGGCATTCTCAGCTCAACCCACCTCACAGGTTATTGCAGTGGGTAGAATAGGAGGATGGAGCTTTTATGTATGTTCGTTGCCTTGAGTTGCTTATAAAATAATAAAGGCAGGATACAAAGACTAATAAATTAAATATTAGGCTTCCACATATGCAGCCCTCCCAGCCTTGACTAAAACCTGTCCAGTTATTTGCTGACCAGGAGAGAGGTGTAGATATTTTTAAAGACATGATAGCAGTGTTCCAAAATCCAGGGACTGCCCCAAAGAAGAGGGAGTCAAGCTATTCTCCAAAGCACCTGAAGGCAGGACAAGAAACAATGGGTAGAAACTAATCAAGGAGAGAAGAAACTTAGAAACAGGGAGAAATTTCCTAAAAGTTAAAACAGTCAATCAGTGGAACAACTTGCCTCCAGAGGTGGTGAATGCTCCAACACTGGAAGTTTTTAAAAAGAGATTGGACAACCGTTTGTCTGAAATAGTGTAAGGTTACCTGCCTCAGCAGGGGGTTGGACTAGAAGACCTCCAAGGTGCCTTCCAACTCTGTTATTATTATACACTTTTATTCAACCCAGTCAACTATCAAATTCTGTACCTGTCAACAGTGGTATCCCCCAAGGCAGTGTTCTAGGACCAACTCTCTTCATACTCTACATAAATGACCTCTGTGATCATATTAAGAGCAACTGCGTTCTCTTTGCTGACAATGAAAAGCTGTTCAATACCACAGACAATGCTGCTACCCTTCAAAAAGATCTTGACTATGTATCAGAATGGTCAAACAAATGGCAACTTCAAATCTCAACAAATAAATGCTCTGTCTTACATATTGGCAAAAAAAATCAGAAAATAAAATACAGGCTGAATAGTCAAGACCTTGTTGATGATCCAAACTCTGTAAAGGACCTTGAAATACTCATCTCTAATGATCTAAGTGCTAGAGCCCACCGTAATACATAACCAAAAAGGCATTAAGAGTTGTTAACCTAATCCTACGTAGCTTTTTCTCTGATAATATCACACTACTAACTAGAGCATACAAAACATTTGCTAGACCAATACTCGAATACAGCTCATCAGTCTGGAACCCACATTACGTATCTGATATTAACACAGTTGAGAAAGTCCATAAATATTTCACAAGGAGAGTTCTCCACTCCTCTACTCGCTGTAGAAAACCTTATGCCACCAGACTTGAAATTCTAGACCTAGAAAACCTTGAATTACGCTGTCTTTGGTCTAATCCAAGTATGGTATATAAAATCATACATTGCAATGTCCTACCTGTCAATGAATACTTCAGCTTCAACCATAACAACACAAGAGCACACAATAGATACAAATTCAAGGTTAACCACACCAAACTTGATTGCAGGAAATATGATTTCAGCAACAGAGTGTTCTATGTCTGGAATACTCTACCTGACTCTGTGGTTTCTTCCCCAAACCCCAAAAACTTTAACCTTAGACTGTCTACTATTGACCTCACCCCTTTCCTAAGAGGTCTGTAGGGGGCGTGCATAAGCGCACCAACGTGCCTACCATCCCTGTCCTATTGTTTCTTTTATTTTTCTTATATGTACCCATTTTATGTATTCATAACTATGTATATACTTATACCTATTATCTTGTAAGCAATTGACAAATCAAATAAATAAAAAATAAATAAAAACATTTAGAAACGTATCACAAATATCATTTAATCATTGTTATTATTATTCATCACACAGTCAGCCAGATGTCCAGACTGGGTATGGCATTTTTGTCTACCCATCGAGTCCTTACCAAGGACCTGGACAAATCTGGATGTTTGATGGTGTTACAGATATTGCCGCAGGGATGGAAGCTGTTCCAAGTAAAGCTGCCTTCCGCAATTGACTGATGGCAAATTTGTCAATGCCCAGGGTGTTCAAGTGGTTTTGGGACTGCACCCAAGGCACCTATTACTACGTATCTTTTCTTTTATGTACACTAAAAGCATTTGCACCAAGACAAATTCCTTGTGTGTCCAATTACACTTGAGCAATAAATAATTCTATTCCATCCCATTCCATTCCATTCCATTCCATTCCATTCCATTCTATTCTATTCTATTCTATTCTATTCTATTCTATTCTATATTATTATATTTTCTATTCTATTCTATTCTATTCAATATTATTATATTTTCTATTCTATTCTATTCCATCCCATCCCATCCCATCCCATCCCATTCCATTCCATTCCATTCCATTCCATTCCATTCTATTCTATTCTATTCTATTCTATTCTATTCTATTCTATTCTATTCTACTGGTACTACCCTTGCTTGCCTTTGCCATAGTCGTTCTATATCTATTTGTAAGCCTTTGTATTTTGTTATCTTCTCCAGTTCTTTCTCTTGTATTCTGCTGCTGTTGTCATTATTATTGTTATTGTTATTGTTATTAGGTAAGCCTCAATTTACAACATTCTTTGGTGACGGTTCAAAGCTACAAGTCTCCCGTTTGAGCAGGAAGTTGGATTTAAGGCCTCCAAGGTCTCTTCCAGCTGATATTCTGTTAAAAAACAATACCCACAAGCTCTACAATTAAGGGCTCTGTTTGGCCTCCACATAGCAAATAACTTTGCTCCCGTTCAAAGAAAAGTTCTCCCAGCAAAGCACATGATAATTTGCATGATCCCTAGCAGCAACCCGTGACGGTTCAATCATCTTGAAATTGAAGCGTTCTGAGGAAAGACACCTCAAGCTCTTAGACAGCCTTTTTACGTCAAAAACACACACAGTTCTTTTGTAATCCCCTCTTCCCTTCTGGTAAGGAAATGTAGGCGGACCTGTTGACTAAATCCCTTACTCACAACTCCCTTCCAGTTAAACAATAAAGGAACCAGTGGGGGTGTGCTTGGGTGTATTTTCGTTATCTGAATTTCCCCAGAAGCAGCAGCTGGAAAAGTAAGGAAAACATTTAGGCTGCCCTTCCAGGACAGAATATGACCTAACTTAAATTCCATCTGAAACCAGAGTAGAGTAGAGTAGAGTAGAGTGGAGTGGAATGGAGTGGAGTGGAATGGAATTGAATGGAATTGAATGGAATTGAATGGAATGGAACAGAACAGAACAGAACAGAACAGAAAGGAATAAGAATAGGAATAGGAATAATAGAAATAGAAATAATAGAAATAGAATAGAATGGAATGGAATGGAATGGAATAGGAATAATAGAAATAGAAATAGAAATAATAGAAATAGAAATAGAATAGAACAGAACAGAACAGAACAGAACAGAACAGAATAGAATAGAATAGAATAGAATAGAATAGAATAGAATAGAATAGAATAAGGAACAATAGAATAGAATAAGGAAGAATAGAATGGAATGTATGGAACACAATGGAATAGGAATAAGAATAATAGAAATAGAAAGAATAGAAATAGAATAGAATAGGAGCTGGAAGGGACCTTGGAGGTCTTCTAGTCCAGCCCCTGCTCAAGCAGGAGACCCTATACTATTTCAAACAGTCTCTCCTTGAAAACTTCCAGTGATGAAGCACCCAGAATCTCCGAAGGCAAGCTGCTCCATTGGTTGATTGTTCTCACTGACAAAAAAAATCTCTCCTTATTTCTAGAGTTGAACCTCTCTTTAATCAATTTCCGCCCATTGTCCCTTGTCTGGCCTCATAACCCATAGTTCTTCATGGCAATTAGTGGTGATTGGAATGTGATTTTCAAATGCTCAAGGCAAATGACCAGTTT
Organism: Pseudonaja textilis; assembly: GCF_049901715.1. NCBI lineage: Eukaryota > Metazoa > Chordata > Lepidosauria > Squamata > Elapidae > Pseudonaja > Pseudonaja textilis. The sequence goes on along the minus strand of NC_141994.1, from coordinate 20,621,431 downwards.
TCTTAAAGCTGTTTTTTTTTTTTTTTTGCAGAGGTCCAGTTTCCTCTGTTTCTGTTTTTGCCCTTCCTCTCTTGAAACCTAGCCCTTTTCCCTAAGCCCAAGATGCATCCATTTAACTTTCTGCTGTAGGTTTCCAGTTGTGCCAGAGATCCTGGTGGACGTAGATAAGGGAACAGACCAACCCATCCCAGAAAACAAAATTTAAAGTCTCTAAAAGTGCCGAAACCTCCTGAACTTTCTTCTCCCGTTGAAGAACAGGGCTTGAAATTAAGCTCTTAGACCAGGGATGTCCAACCTGGGAGACTTTAAGACTTGTGGACTTCAACTCCCAGAATTCCCCAGCCACCAATTTCCCCACCTCCATCTCACCTCTTCTGCGAACATGAATCTCACTATCTTGAAGTCCACAAGTCATAAAAGGCCCATCATTCCCCACCCCTGTTGTAACGAAACATGAGCTGGAGGTCTCCCTCCTGGAAATGGAGGAGATGGCATTAAGCAAGAAGGCGACGTACTTTGTAGGAAGGGAATCTGAACGTCCTGTCCATTCACGGACACACCACCACCATGTTTCAATTTGATAATGAGGTTCTCGTCCTGGAGTTGCACGGAGACTGAGCGGGTACACACCGCATCACGGTCATCAGCACACTAGGGAGACATCAAAAAGGAAACTTCAGCTTAATTATGACTTGAGTAGATCAGTGGCAAAAGGAGGGGAGGAATGCAATGGAGTGGAGTGGAGTGGAGTGGAGTGGAGTGGAGTGGAATGGAATAGAATAGAATAGAATAGAATAGAATAGAATAGAATAGAATAGAATAGAATAGAATAAATGGAGTGGAGTGGAGTGGAGTAGAGTAGAATAGTTATACAGAAATAGAATAATAAAGTTGCTGTTTTAATTGGAATGGAATGGAATGGAGTAGAGTAGAGTAGAGTAGAGTGGAGTAGAGTAGAGTAGAGTAGAGTAGAGTAGTAGTAAAGAGAGTGGAATAGTTATATAGAAATAAAATAATAAAAGTTGCTGTTTTAATTGGAATGCAATGGAGTAGCGTGCGTGCGTGGAGTAGAGTAGAATAGAATAGAATAGAATAGAATAGAATAGAATAAATGGAGTGGAGTGGAGTGGAGTAGAGTAGAATAGTTATACAGAAATAGAATAATAAAGTTGCTGTTTTAATTGGAATGGAATGGAATGGAGTAGAGTAGAGTAGAGTAGAGTAGAGTGGAGAGTAGAGTAGAGTAGAGTAAAGTAGAGTGGAATAGTTATATAGAAATAAAATAATAAAAGTTGCTGTTTTAATTGGAATGCAATGGAGTAGCGTGGCGTGGCGTGGAGTAGAGATAGAATAGAATAGAATAGAATAGAATAGAATAGAATAGAATAGAATAGAATATGGGGAGTGGAGTGGGTGGAGTGGAGTAGAGTAGAATAGTTATAGAAATAGAATAATAAAGTTGCTGTTTTAATTGGAATGGAGTGGAATGGAATGGAGTAGAGTGGAGTGGAGTAGAGTAGAGTAGAGAATAGTTATATAGAAATAGAATAATAAAGTTGCTGTTTTAATTGGAATGCAATGGAGTGGCGTGGCGTGGCGTGGCGTGGCGTGGCGTGGCGTGGCGTGGCGTCGAATGGAATAGAATAGAATAGAATAGAATAGAATAGAATAGAATAGAATAGAATAGAATAGAGCAGAGCAGAGCAGAGCAGAGCAGAACAGAACAGAACAGAACAGAACAGAACAGAACAGAATAGAATTCTTCATTGGCCAAATGTGATTAGGCACACAAGGAAATTGTCTCCTGTGCTTAAGCTCTCAGCGTACATACAAACAACAAAGTGGCAGGTCACAGACAGACTGTAAATCATAGTTATAGTCATAAGATACCAATAGGGAAGATAGTGGGAAAGATGAAGATGAGGAAAAATGAGAAATGAGAAAGATAAGAAGATGAGAAGGACAATAGTAATACAGTCCTACTTCATGGGTAAATATATTTAGCCCTTTGAACACCCTTGACTTGGACACTTGTCATGTAATATTCATATTGGTTATGTATAAAGAGCCACTTTGCACTAGAGACAGTGGGCAGATTTCAACCACTGATGGTAATGACCATAACAGCCATTCACTTTCCAGAGAAAACAGTAGTTCTGTGATTTTATCAATCACGTGAACCAATTATAATTCCTGGGATGTGGCAAGGGAAATCCAGACAGATCCATGCATCCCACCAAACTAAAACGATGAACCTCACTGGAAATCCTACTCTGTGCTTCTAACCTTGGGATACACAAAACATTGGCTTTTTGATAGCAGCATTCCTCAAGAAACATGATGTTGACTACTTCTGTACTTAACTTAGGTGGCTAGTTGTTGGTTCATATTTTAATGTTACTCTTGGTTTTTATTTTATAGTTTAGAATTCTGAATATCCTGGTCTGCCTGCCCCCCTTCTTCTTTCTCCTCTTCTCTCTGTCTCTCTGTCTCTCTGTCTCTGTCTGTCTGTCTCTCTCTGTCTCTCTCTCTCTCTCACACACACACACACACACACATCTATCTTAAAATCTATATCACTATGAAGATCAATATGATGGAATGTCAGGCAGATGTGGATCCTCGAGAGGGAGGGGCTGCATTCCAGAAGAGTAAGAGGCAACTCAATATCTTGTGTTAGAGAAAGAGGGTGAAGACAGCTCCTTCTTAACAGTTCTCAGATATATGTGTTAGATGCAGATAGTAGACCAAATAAATACCAGAAAACAGTCATGCTCAGTGTTCTCAAGACCAGAAAAACGTACGCATATGCTTCAAATAGGTTGGCCTTTCCCCCCATGTTTTAAGATCTGTCTCAGCTGCTGCCTCATTTCAGGTGGTTTTAATTTTTATACCCCTAAAATGCTTAGCAACTGCCTACCTCAAAATCAGTTTGTCCCAAGCATTAAACCACGGGTGTCAAACTCGCTGTGTCATGTGATGTACCACAACATTTTTCCCTTCTCAGAGCTGGGGTGGACGTGGCCTGCGAGTGACGCATCCGGCCCACGGGCCTCAAGTTTGACACCCCTGCATTAAGCCATCCAAAGCATTGGTGAAATGCTACTGGTTCAGCCTGGTTCACCTGATCCGGTAGCAAAAATTGCTCAGCTGAGAGGAAAAAGGAGATAAAAGTGCAGGATTGGCCCTCCCATCTACCCCTGAGCTTTTCTGTTCTTTATCCTCTCAGCTGATTGGTACAGCAGAGTGTTTGGTGGTGTTTGGAAACTTGCGCATGCGTGTTAGGTGCACATGTGCAAAGTGTACAATCACCGAACCAGTAGGGAAACTGGTAGAATCCCACCACTGATCCAAAAGTATGTTAAAACATGCTCCTGATTTCACAGATTTGTGGACAAGGTTTTCAGCTGCAACTTATTTTCCTGGGAATTTTTGATGGAATGTAGTAAGGAGGTGGGATTCCATGAGGGAGGAGTTGCATTCCCGAAGAATAAGAGGCAACTCAGTTCAAATACCATGTGTGAGAGAAAGAGGATGAAGGCAGCTCTTTCCTAATCATCCACAGAGCATATTGTAGATGCAGATAGCAGAGTTCTCAGTCTGGCAAGATTCTGTCTACAGGTATTACAGCTTGGAAGAAACATCACCTATCATTTTTGATTTGGGGCCTGAGGGAATTACTATCTGGCCCCCATCTGCTCCATCCTTATAATAAAGACTCAAGATCTGGCTTCAGCCTGGCCTTCTCCAATATTACAGAAGGGACCTTGGAGGTCTTCTAGTCAAACTGCCTTCACAAGCAGGAAACTCTACCATTTCAGACAAATGGCGATTCTCTATCGGCGATCTCTGTTCCTAATGTGATTAGACAAACTGAATTTTCAATTTATCCTCTTATTTTGAATTTTAAGTTCCCCTGGGAGCCCTGACAGACAACGTGGCATGGTGAGGGGGAAGAATGTGGAAAGATTAAGCATAACTGGAATAAATACTTCGGTGTAACTTCGATATTTGAATGAAATAGTTCATTTGCAGATGTGAACATGGCAGCATTCCAACAGGACTTTTTCCAGATGTTTATATTTATTGTCATACTGGATGATTAGTTCTCTTAGCTGCTGTCTAATGTTTATTAACAAGCTACTATACTTATACTAGAGATGCGGTGGCTAAGTTGGTGAGCTTGTCGATCAGAAAGGTCGGCAGTTCGGTGGCTTGAATCACTAGCGCCCCATAATGGAGTGAGCTCCCGTTACTTGTCCCAGCTTCTGCCAACCTAACAGTTTGAAAGCAGGTAAAAATGCAAGTAGAAAAATAGGGACCCCTTTGGTGGGAAGGGAACAGCGTTCCGTGCACCTTCGGCATTTAGTCATGCCGGCCACATGACCACGGAAACATCTTCGGACAGTGCTGGCTCTTCGGCTTTGTAACGGAATGCACACCACCCCCTAGAGCCAGAAAAAACGAGCACGTATGTGCGAGGGGAACCTTTATCTTACTCTATACTTATCCTACTCATCACTTTGTTTCATGGTAAGGCAAAAGAGCTGGGCTGCTGCTAAGTGAATCTAATCTTAATTAATCAGTGGAATAGCTTGCCTTCAAAAGTTGTGGGTGTTCCAACACTGGAGGTTTTTAAAAAGAGACGGGACAGCCACTTGTCTGAAATGGTATAGGGTTTCCTGCATGAGTAGGGACCCTCCAAGGTCCTTTCCAACTCAGTTATTCTATTAATCTCAGTGCTATCATGCTTGCTCCGCAACCTTCAGTTCATCATGTATTTCCTTAAGTAATTCATAGGCAGAGATTCACAACTTCTGCTTTCCTATTTGAAATCTATTGTTGTGAGCCGTTGCTCTTTCTGGAACTTCCGTTGCTGCTTTCTCATGTTCCCTGATTCTGCAAACAATATTTTCTGTTCCCAGAAATTCTGAATCCACTTCTGAAAGTGGATGTTGTTTTTCCCTTTCAGCAGGCCTCTTGTCAAAGAAGCAACAGAAAAATTGTGGGTTGCGGGCTCTCCTTCCTTCCTGATTCTGTACATCAACAACACACATGCAAAACAGCTTTTCTCATGACTCCACCACTCCTACCAGATTTTGACACGTGGTCAGGTTTGCTGTCTTCGGCTTGGGGACTTGCTGGCATGCTGCCCTCAAAGGGGGACATGTGGGGACATTGAGGGGGGGGGAATGAACAAATGGGCAATCAACCTGCATGTGTACCTGATGGGAAATTGGGGAGGGGGGAATGACAGCTTGATGAAGAGCAAGAGAGCTCAGAACCAGTTTGTGCTCACACCCAAGAAAGAATGAGAACTACCCTAAACATCTCAGCGTTCTCAAAACACCTAGGTGGATTCTTATTGACTAAAGACAGAGTGATAATGGAGGGAGGTGTGATGACCCAGAGCATGGCACAAAAGCAACAAAGTCACAAAAGTAGGTATAAAGACCCTTTAATTCCTCCAACTTGGCCCCCAATGTCCAATTATCATCAGCTGGAGAGAAAACTCTCCCAAGAACAATTTTTAAAGGGAAGAAATTCAGTCCAACCCCAAAGGACATATAAATTATAAATAAAAACCAAGACAAACCACATTGCAGCAATTAATGAGACACGGCAGGATTAGGAATTGCAGAATTCAAAAGATAATGAAACACACACAGTTGGGAGGATGCCAGAACCCAGATAAGACTAAAAAAGATAATGCATGCTTTGCTTCCAGCAAGGTGCTGTGCACAAACACCCTTTATATCCTGTTTTCCCTGCTGCAGCTAAAGAAGGGAATCAGGGCCCTTTTCTCCCTCATAACCTACATTGCTCCCATATCCGTTCCTCCCTGCGTGCCCTAGGATGAAGCGGGGGTGGGCCTGAGTCTTCCTCTGAATGCCCAGCAGACTATGCCCTTCCCCAGTTTCCTCCATAGCCACCGGAATCACACTCCCACACCCTGTCAGCTCGTTAATCTCCCCCTCGGAATCAGATTCCAACAGGGGCATGACAGGAGGGCTAGGATGCGGGGAAACTTTCTGTATCTTTTAAGTGTGGGAAATTTAGTTCTTGCCTGACTCTACTGCAACCAACATCTTTTAGTGAAAGAACCGATCACTTCAACCAAATGGAGTCAAAGGGTCTTTCTTTCCTAAGAGATCAGACTGGAGCAGGTCTGACACACATATTCCATGTTTACTACTGGATGAAAGCCACACTTAACCTTTGCATGAGACTAGGACACAAATGAAATGTGTTTTGATTTAAATGAAGCATACATAGAGCTTCCTTCAATACTCTTAAAATGAGGATCTCCAGATATTTAATAGTTTTGCTTCTTGCCTTAAACCTTACAATGAGCTGTAACTTTGGGAAGGATTTGTGGGTGGGAACAGGGGGGAGTGGAAGCATGATTGTGCACCTCTGAACTAACTTTTTTGGGAAGAGAGGATGGAGATCTATTCTGTGGGGTCCTTGGTGCTCTCTGAGCTTGGTGGTTTTCTTGCAGACATTTCATTACCGAGCTAGGTAACATCATCAGTGCCAACCCTGAGCTACAAATATTCTCTTCTATCAGAGACCCATTTCCTGGTACCCACATTTTTTTTTCCCACCACCACTTTCTCTTCCAATAAAGATGTTCTTACCTGGACTGTCTCAATGAAGACAGAAAAGGAGTTCCCTGCACAATCTCCAGCAAACAAGTAATGGCAGACTCCACTGAAGGTGAAATGTTTGTTGTCAAAGCTTTTGAAATGGGATTGACCGGTGACAGAACATTCTCCTGGAAAAGGAAATGCAAAGGCTTACTTGCAAACAGCAATAACACTTAGACTTACATAGCACTTCACAATGTTTACAGCCCCCTCTAACCGGTTTACAGAGTCAGCTATCTTTTAGTGCAAACCCTCTGCTTAATCAGGAGATCCTAGACTTATGTCTAAGGAAGTTCTACAGGTCATGGTTGTCCCAAGGGTGCTTTTTTCAAGAGGCAACTAGACTTTGTTGGTTTTCTTTGAAGACATTTTGCTTCTCATCCAAGAAGCTTCTTCAGCTCCGACAGGATGGTGGGAGAATGGAAGGATTTACACTCCTTGCAGACTGCTGGTCATTTGCATCCTTTTAGAGGGGCGTTGAGGCCACTTGGAGATTCATCTGTGTCCTCGGGGTCATCTGAGTAGTGCAAATGGGTGTGGTGCCTTCTTGGAACTGCTGAAAGGACTGTTGTATGGCAAATCCATTTGCACCATTCAGGTGACCCTTAGGACACAGATGAATCTCCAAGTGGCCTCAACAGCTCACTAAAAGGATGCAAATGACCAGCAGTCTGCAAGGAGTGTAAATCCTTCCATTGCCCAGCATCCAGTCAGAGCTGAAGAAGCTTCTTGGATGAGAAGTGAAACATCTTCAAAGAAAAACAACGAAGTCCAGTTGCCTCTTGAAAAAAACACCTTTGGGACAACCATGACCTGGACAATCTCCATAGACATAAGTCCTGCTTGAGCAGAGGATTGGACTAAAAGATGCCTATGTGTTCCCTGATTAAAGTCCACCTCTCTCCAGGCATATTTGGGTGGCTAAATAAACAGAAAGAATTTTCAGGGAACTTTGTAACCTCTTGCAAAGGGGTCACAAATGACCTTTAGCGATCATAGTATCTTTCACCTTTATTTCCAATTCAGTAGAGCTTTTGGTTGGCTTCCAAGTAGGTTTGAATTCTTTTGGGCTGTTTTTTAATTAGTGTACTTTCTTTGTTCAGTCTGACCCTTCCCACTTCAAGGGGAATAGCAGCTTTCTGAGCTGCTATTGAGAAATATGTTTCAGCAAGGAGATTAACCAAGGAAAAGGCTAGCCAATGTTGTCTTACTCCACGGTGGGACTGTTCGTTCCAGTCATTATTTGGATTGTTTTAATTGTTGTAAATCTGTGGGCTGCCCAGAATCCCGAGATAGATAGTCGTATAAATTGAACAAATAAATAAATATCACCTTTGCTTCATTTTGTTTTAGCTTAAAAGTTCCTCAAATTTTCACAGAAAGAAAGAAAGAAAGAAAGAAAGAAAGAAAGAAAGAAAGAAAGAAAGAAAGAAAGAAAGAAAGAAAGAAAAACAGTTAGATGAGAGACTTTGAAGATCTTCTAATCCAAACCCCTATACCATTCCAGACAAGTGGCTGTGCAGCCTCTTCTTAAAAACTTCCAGTAAAATAAATAAATTAAGGAAGGAAGGAAGAAAGGAAGGAAGGAAGGAAGGAAGGAAGGAAGGAAGAGGGAGGAGGGGAGGAGAGGGGAAGGGAAGGGAAGGGAAGGAAGGAAGGAAGGAAGGAAGGAAGGAAGGAAGGAAAGAAAGAAAGAAAGACCCTATGCAGTTGTGAGTTGCTGATGATTTAGATCCAACACATTTGTTTCATGAATAAAATCACACAAAAGCTGCCCCCCAAACACCCTGGTGATGCTAAACTGTTATCTCTTGAAGAGTTTTTACAGAACAACAGGAAAACAGGGTTTGAAGGGAGATTGGAGGTCTTCTAGGCCAATTCCCTTCTCAAGCAGGAGACCTTTTCAGGCAAATAGATGTCCTATCCCTTCTTTAAAATCTTCAGTGATGGAAAACCCACAACTTCCAAAAGCAAACTATTCCACTGGTTAATTAAGCCCCGGTTTCTCTTTATGGCTCTAATTGTCTGCGGTTCCTTGAAAAAAGGGATGCCGGGGAATCAGACCCAACGTCTCCTAAGTAATGTGTATTTCGGACGAAAGGATTGACCTCAGGAGGAACAGATGGCGAGACGGTACTCTTACGATCCTTTCAGCCTTTCACAGAATCTTCAGCTTTTGCTTCAAAAGCAGCCACTAATTTTGCCACAAAAACAATTCTGCCAGATGATATGGGGTACAGTGGGGTGGGGTGGGGTGGAGAACAAGGAAGGAGTTGCCCCATTTTTCATTCAGTTGGCCAGACTGTCTTCTTCCAGCTTCTGTTCATTTGACTCGCTGAGAGCATCTCTTGACTCTTTGTGGTGGAGCCTTTTTCAATTCTGTAAACAAACTGGGAGAGTTCCCACTTAGAATCATAGAATAACAGAGTTGGAAGGGACCTTGGAGGTCATCTAGTCCAACCCCCTGCTGGAGCAGGAGAGTCTATTCCAAATATTAGCCTCTGCCTAGGATCTAACTCACAGCCTCCCGATTGTGAGGTGAGTGCTCCACCAATCCTTTCTGCTGTTGGCGTGTGTGTGTGTGTGCCTGTGGGTGTTTGTGGGTGTGTCTTTGCTTGTGCTCACTCTGCCACAATTCCTCTGGGGTAGCAATTGCGTATCTCCTGCCAGATGGGTGTTGGAAGTTATGCAACTTCTGGAGCTGGGCCCCCTGAACCCCCAACAAAAATGAACTGGGACCAGTGCTGGACTGGAATTTGAAATAAACACAGAGGGAAGAAAAAACTTAAATGAAACCCAAAGAATTGAATAGCTAAGCTACCTTGACTGTGAAAACAGGAAAAAAAACAAATGACTTCTGGCAAGATTCCGAATGCATAGTTTGAGACAGAAGAAATAATATAATATAACTGAAGAATATATTAAAGAATATAACCGAAACCTATAATGGAAATAAACATCAAATCACTCATGGAATATTCCAGAACCAACATACCTGGACACGGCTCATTGTTGCAGACCCACGCTCCATGCCTGCAAATACTAGGAAATAAAACATTTCTCCGTGAAGGACAGAAGTGAATCATGTTCCTTATTATAAACATTCATTGCGTTAACAGTTCTCAATTACAGGTGGTCCTCAACTTACAGGAGTTCATTTGAAATTACAAGGGCACCGAAAGAAGTGTCTTATGACTGTTTTTCACATTTATGACCGTTTCAGCTCGCACACACACACACACACACGCACACACACACGGTCACGGGATTTACATTCAGATGTTTGGAGACTGGTTCATATTTATGATGGTCGCAATGTCCCAGGGGTCAGCTGATACACTTTTGAGATCTTCTGACCAGGAAAGTCAAGCGGGGAGCCAGATTCACTTAACGACCGTGTTGCTAATTTAACAACTGCATTGATTCAGTTTTTGGTGAGGCATAGAGTTAGAGAGTCGTTGGAATGTACTAACTCTTGCCATCCTGACTGCAGGGGTTTCTTCCCCAAAATTCAATAGGTAAATGAATATATAAATATATACCTATGTCTACAATCAATGTGTGGCTGTGAAAGCTGGACCACAAGGAAGGATGAGTGACAAAGAATGGAGGCCTTTGAACTCTGGTGCTGGAGAAGACTCCTGTGAGTCCCTTGGACTGCAAGGCGATCCAACCGGTCAGTCCTAGAGGAGACCAACCCTGACTGCTCTTTAGAAGGCCAGATCCTGAAGATGAAACTCAAATACTTTGGCTACCTCATGAGAAGGAAGGGAACTCACTGGAGAAGAATCTGTTCTGACCAAGCCTTCCTCAGACCATTATTAAGCACACGCTTAATCCAAACAACTCCTGCTTTATTTCAATGCTGGGAATTATTTTCATTCACAGCCAGTAATGAGTCCCAAACAATCCCTCGAGATAAGCACCCACCTTTCTCTCCTTTGAATTGCTACCAACAACTAAAGTGCCAAATTAAAAAACCAACTGAAGTACAAAGTCCACACAGAATTTCAAGGTTTAATTCTAACAGAGCGAACAAAGTTGCTTCCTGCAAAGGTTTCTCTACCTTTGCCTGTCCTTTATACCTTAGGGGAGGGGCAATCCTAGCCTTACTCCCGAGTTGCCCTTTTTGTCTTAGCTGCTGTTCCCTTCTAGCAGCTCTGTGCACACGCGTACTGGGAACAGGCTCCCCTTGGTCCTCTGCCTCGCTGCTGCCAGACTCCGAAGGCTCTGGAGTCAGCACACAATTCCCAGATGGTCCTGGCCCCATCTTCCCAGACTCCCGGACTGGTCCCTGTTCTTTCCCCCTGTCCAATTCCGCTGCCGTTTGCACAGGCTGAGGGTGAACTACAACAGAACCTAATGCTGGGAACGATTGAGGGCAAAAGAAGAATGGGATGACAGAGAAGGAGGTGGCTGGATGGAGTCACTGAAGCAGTTGGTGTGAGCTTAAATAGACTCCGGAGGATGGTAGAGGACAGGAAGGCCTGGAGGAATGTTGTCCATGGGGTCGCGATGGGTCGGACACAACTTTGCAACTAACAACATCTGCAAGAAAACTTATTAAGCTCAGAGAGCTCTAAGGACCCTGCAGGATTAGTCTCTTCTCCCCTCGCTCTGGCACAGATCTGGTTTGCTCTATTTTGTTTCTATGGGTGAAAAAAAAAACATTGAGAAACCCAATCACTAAACCCCCACAAGATGTGGGAAAGTCCATTCTGACCCGCGGGTGTCAGAATATCACTATAAAATTAAAATATTGTTGGAAGAAATATCCATGTGGTTCAGTTCCTAGCTGGGAGAAAAGCCCTGGAGACAAAATGGAGGCTGGAGGCTGATTAGAAAAATGGTTTAATGATGAAGCAGAACCACTAAGGACACGTGATTCTGGGTAGCTGACCACATGGAGTTTAGAGTGGGAGGGATATTTATACCTTCTCTTGGGCTTTGCACTTGAGCTTTCTGTTCCTGTGCAAGAACATGTCTTCTATTGTCTGTTGTCAGACTCCCATGGGGCCATGTAGAAATCTTAGGAGTTTGTCTGAGCTAAGTTTGGTTGACGTTTCTGAGGGGGATGCAATGAAGGGGCATTGGGCAATTCCTATTATGGCTGAGGGCTAATCCTACCTTTGTTGGATCTTGGGTGAGGGTATTTGCTTATGAATACAGCTATCTATCTTTTTATCTTTTTAGTGCTGACGTCTGCTGAGTGCTATTAAGGAAGGTGGGGGCTGCTTTCTCCCTCCAGGGAAATATAATATTTTGCCTTTTTAATATTTCCTAAAATGTTTCATTCTTCTAGGAGATGGGTGGATGGTGCTAACTTTCTACAATACAATAAGTCTACTGTTGGTCTTTACATTTCAGTGCTTTAAGTTTCACAGATCAAAGGATGGTTTGGTTTTGGCCTTGTTCTCTTGCTGGAGAATATTGACGTGCTTATGAAAGAGGCCCCTTTCTTGATCCCTGTAAACTGCTCGATGTTTAGCACTGGCCCCAGTGTCTGCTCCAGGGCTTGTCCAAAATGGAGCAGCTGGGGAAGGTCCTCTCAAAAACCAGCAACCGAAATGAAATTAAAAGTTGAACATGTTTAATTAATAACTTCTACCTGTTGTTTATTTGCACTGTATTGCATTTCGTTCAGCTGCATTGCATTGCATTCATTAGATTAGATTAGATTAGATTAGATTAACAGAGTTGGAAGTGACCTTATCGGTCATCTAATCCAACACCCACCCACCCTGCCAATTGCAGCGTGTTGCATTGCATTGCATTCAGCTGCATTTCATTTCATTGTGTTGCATTGCATTTAATTGCATTGTGTTGCATTGCATTTGATTGCATTGTGTTGCGTTGCATTTAATTGCATTGTGTTGTGTTGCATTTAATTGCTTGTGTTGCGTTGCATTTTATTGCATTGTGTTGCATTGCATTTAATTGTATTGTGTTGCATTGCATTGTCTTGCATTGCCTTAACCCTTGTATGTTTGGATCACCCTGATTTCAATTATCTGCATTTCATTACAGTACCTGTTAAACAATGGGGGGGGGGGATATCCCAGTATTTTAATCAGGAGCTATTTAAAGAAGAAACCCCACCTCCCAACCAAGGCATTGAGACTATCAGAGCAAGCTACGACGGATAAACAGGCCCCTCCTTTGCACGAATGGTGCCACCTAAACTGGTCATGAAACCCTGGCAAGAAAAACAACCAGGCTCAGAGAATGCCAAGATGCCAACAGACCAGAAATCCTGTCTTCCTAAATCATGGGCATTTCACATCACCAACTCAATGCCCTCCCCCTTATTCTCAATCCCTTGGCAACCCACAATCGTTGTGATTTCTGCCAACCTGAAAATGCAAGCGGACAAAGAGCTATTCATATCGCCCCTCCTTCCCCTCCAGCTGACCAATCCACTAGCCCACCTCTTTTTCTCACATCTTCTCAGCTCTGCAAAAGGAAGCACTTTCCCTCCCCTGCAGCTCACATCAAAGGGAAGTAGACTAGAAACAATGGTGTCAACAAGAGTCACGCAATGTGACATCGTAGGGGGCTCAGTCTCACTTGCTAAGGGGTATGAATGATGCAAATTGCATGATGACACCAGGGCAGGGTGATGTCATTCCTGTTTGTGCAAGGCAGCTATGTGTGCTTTTGTTGTAGAAAGAAAAAAAACGGTGAATGTCACTCATGCAGTTTGGAAACAGGAGATGAAATAGATCCGTAAGGGACAGATAGTCCTTCTCTCTTTATTTCTGACATTGTGGCATTCTGGCTCCAAAGTGAGATATCTAAAGTTCCAGGTGGAACAATGTTGTCACTCTCCTGCCCCTGCAGGTGAGCTTTCTGGGTGCACTTTGGGGCACCATCTTGCCCAGAACACTGTCCCTGACTTGGTCTCGCCTTATGGTTTATAGGATCCTCTTCATATTCCATCCAAGGATCATGCTTACCATGAGTTGCAGTCCTGATAAACTGAAGAGCCAGGAGGGAATTTCTTGCCAGAATTTATACAGGAGCAATTTTGGGCATCTACGCAAACGTCACCATCTAGGAGCTTTCCCTCTGGAAAGGGAAGGGAAGGAAAGGGAAAGAGAGAGGGAGAGGGAAGGGGAAGGGGAAGGGAAGAGAAGAGAAGAGAAGAGAAGAGAAGAGAAGAGAAGAGAAGAGAAGAGAAGAGAAGAGAAGAGAAGAGAAGAGAAGAGACAGAAGGAAAAGGAAAGAGGGCAGGAAGGAAGAAAATGAAAAGAGGGAGGGAGGGAAGAAAGGAGGAAGGAAGGAAGGAAGGAAGGAAGGAAGGAAGGAAGGAAGGAAGGAAGGAAGGAAGGAAGGAAATGAAAAGAGGGAGGGAGGGAAGAAAGAAGGAAGGAAGGAAAGAAGGAAAGAAAGAAAGAAAGAAGGAAGGAAGGAAGGAAGGAAGAAATTGAAAAGAGGGAAGGAGAGGGAGGGGGGAGGGAGGAGGGCAGGAATGAAGAAAATGAAAAGAGGGAGGGAGGGAGGGAAGGAAGGAAGGAAAAGGAAAGAAGGCAGGAATGAAGAAAATGAAAAGAGGGAGGGAGGGAGGAAAGAAGGAAGGAAGAAAAGAAAGAAGGAAGGAAGGAAAGAGGGCAGGAATGAAGAAAATGAAAAGAAGGAAGGAAGGAAGGAAAGAAGATTGGTTTAAATTTTAATTCTGCAGACGAACTGTATTTTGCAAAACCAACCCAAGACTATCTAAAAGACAAGCCCAGGAAAGCAATTAACTCCACTGGACACGCCTGGATCCTTCAAGGCACAAAAAGTCACCACCCATCACCCCCATTTCCTCACCGTAGTTTAGGACATAAAGCCACAACATAGAAAACGATGGAAAGTCATTTTTAGATTTTTGGTCTGTGTGGGTGTGAATTTTGTGAATTCAGTTCATCCAAGGTCGCGGGAAGCTTGGATGGTGCCAAAATGCCTCAGGGCAAATACCTCGGTGCCCTGCTCTCATTGCCTGTAGCCACCAGGCCGCGATTTTTTTCCAATTCAGCAGAGGCGTCCATGTGGCACAGCATGGACCGCCCCCCATCAAACAATTGAAAGCCGTCTCCCCCGCCAACCTCAGTTTGAACCCTCTCTAGAAAAAAAAGGCACTTTTTTTCAGTAGGCAACTGGACTTTCTTGCTTTTTCCTCCTTTGAAGACGTTTCGCTTCTCATCCAAGAAGCTTCTTCACCTCTGACTGGATAGTGGGGAAATGGAAGGATTTATACTCCTTGCAGACAGCTGGTCGTTTGCATCCTTATTAGGGAGTCGTTGAGGCCCCTTGGAGGTTTATCTGCGTCCTCAGGGTCGCCTGAGTAGTGCAAATGGTTTCTGTACTCTGCAATTTTTCCTCTGGAAATCCATTCCTACTCCCACGCCATTCCAAGGGTGTCCATCCCAAATTGTGTAACTAAAAGTCTATAGAGATTCTCAGTCATCCAGGTCATGGTTGTCTCAAAGGTGCTTTTTTCAGGAGACCACTGGATTTTCTGGTATTTTTTTTCTTTTGAAGATGTTTCGCTTCTCCTCCAAGAAGCTTCTTCAACGTCTTCAAAGGGGGAAAAAAAACCAAGGAAGTCCAGTGGCCTCCTGAAAAAATAAGCACCTTTGGCATAACCTTGACCTGGATGATTGAGAATCTTTACAGACATTTTAGAAAAAAAAACGCCTGCAGAACATCAGCCAGAGAAAAGGGCGACCAGACATTCCTGGCTCTTTATAGAGTGGCGTGTTTTTCTCCATTCCTCCATTTGCAGTGAAATCCTTCAGAAATAATCCTGAATCCTATGCGCAACCAGTTAATGCTGGAATGTGACTAATCCCTCCATCTACTTAAAAAAAAAAAAGTTTAAAGAGTGGTCCTTCTTCTTCGAGAGAGAGAGCGTGCATGCAGGGGGATCAATAAATACTTGTAAACATTCAAAAGGGACAGCGGTTTCCTTCTCTTAAATGAGGAAAACGGAAACACTGAGGCCCAGAAGATTTCTGCTGTACACAGACGCTTGTAAATAGAGTTACCGGGGCAGCTGCAACCGTCAACGCACTGCTCCGGACACACTTCATTGATATTCAGGCTCTGGCAGGTCTTGGCACAAGGGGACGTGCATTCGTGGTACTCCAAGCCGCTTGGACATCTTGGTCCTGAAAAGGTGGAAGACGGAGAAATGAACCTCACATCAACCTGGAATTGAGGAGAAACTTCCTCACGGTAAGGACAATTAATCAACGGAACAGCTGTGCCCCCAGAAGTTGTGGGTTGCTTCATCCCTCGAGGTCTTTAAGAAGAGAATGGACAATCCCTGGTATGAAATGGGATAGGGCCGTGATGGCGAACCTGTGGCACGCTGCCAGAGGTGGCACATAGAGCCCTCTATGCGGGCATGCAAGCCGTTGCCCCAGCTCAGCTCCGTTGTGCATGCGCATGCGCATGCGCCTCCCACCAGCCACCTGGTCTTCGGGGTCTCTGCCGTGTGTGCAGAGGGGGCAGGGCGTATGCGGGGGAGTGCATGCACTGGGGTATGCAAGCACGGGAGAAATGCATGGATGTGCGATGGGCGGGGCACATGCATGGGGGGGTGCACGCATTGCATTTTGGGTGTTTGCACACGTGCACTTTGGGGACTTGGCACCAAAAAAGTTAGCCATCACTGGTATGGGGTCTCCTGCTTGAGAAAAGGGGCTGGACTAGAAGACCTCCAAGGTTCGATTCTGATTAAGAACTTACAATTAAGACATCTCGAATCAAATAGAAGGAGGAGAACCTATCACACCCAAATCCTCTGTCCTGGTTTTTTTTTTTTTTAATTTGCACATTGATGGCTTCTCAGAAGGGAAATTGAGTCCATGTGAATCAACCAGTTAGAAGCGAGTCTGGACTTGACAGTTAACAGATAATCAGAGTTGGAAGGGACCTTGTAGGTCATCTAGTCCAACCTCCCACCCAAGCTGGAGACCCTACACCATTTCTGACAGATGGCATCCAATCTCTTCTTGAAAGTCTCAAGTGATGAAGCTCCCACAACTTCCGAGGGCAACTTCTGTTCCATGGGTTGATCGTTCTCACTGTCAGAAAGTTTCTCTTTATTTCCAGGTTAAATCTCTCCTTGTTCAGTTTCCATCCATTATTCCTTCTCTGGCCTACAGGAGCTTTAGAAAATAGCTTGACCCCTTCCTCTCTGGGGCAGCCCCTCAAATATTGGAAGGCTGCTATCGTGTCTCCCCTGGTCCTTCTCTTCACTAGACTAGCCAAGCCCAGTTCCTGTAACCATTCTTCATATGTTTTAGCCTCCAGTCCCCTAATCATCCTGGTTGCTCTTCTCTGCACTTTTTCTAGAGTGTCAACATCTTTTTTTGTAGTGTGGTGACCAGAATGCAGTAGTCTAGCTGTGGTCTTACTACCTCACTTGATCTTGATTGTATCCCTCTGTTAATGCAACTTAGGATTTCATTAGCTTTTTTGGTGGCGGCTGCACACTGCTGGCTCTTATTTAGCTGGTTATCCACTAAGATTTAGGCAACTAAATTGTGAGAAAAGGCCCAAAGTGAATTTGATGCAGGAATTGACTGAGCCCTGAGCTGACGTACCAATTTGTGTGTCTTTTTTTTTATTTTTAAGATGGATTACCTCAACTTATGACCACCATTGGGGCCCAACATTTCTATGGCTCAATGAGACCTTTCCTAAGTGAGCTTTTTCTTGCTCACCATTGTGAAGTGAAGCGTTGCAAGTTATTAAATTAGTAACAAGGTTGGTTCAAGCGAATCTGGCTTCCCCCTTTGGCCTTTGCCTGTCAGAAGGTCTCAAAAGGGATCGCAGGAGGCTCTGAGACACCGCCATCATCGTAAATGTAAGTCAGTTGCCAAGCAGCGGAGTTTTGATCATGTGACCCTGGGGAATGCCTCATTGTCCATAAGGGTGAAAAACGGTCATAAGTCACTTTGGCTCAGTGCCATTCAGAGGTGGTCCTCAGCTGGTTCTGACCAGTTCTGGAGAACCAGTAGCGGAAATTTTGAGTAGTTCAGAGAACCGGCAAATGCCACCTCTGACTGGCCCCGCCAACCCCATCTATTCTCTGCCTCCCATTGAGTCCCAGCTGATGGGCTGGGTCTTCTTTGATTGTCCTGCACAGGAGAATGGAGCTAGAAAGCAGGATAGTGGGGTGGGGTGTTATGACCCAACCAGGTTCCCAAAAGCAAACAGACAAAGGCAGCAGCCCCCACATTTTAAGGTTTAATAACGAATTCTGTTCTGAAGGCTGCTTTCCACTAGTTAGCTCCATAAGAAAGAGCCTTGCCAAGTTGTTTGTCAAGGCTGCCAAAAACTCAGAGATAAGACCTAATTTACCAGATTCTCCAACACAACTAAGATGTCCACCAGTTGAGCTTCAGAGCTTCTTTGCTTTCTGCAAAGAACGCTTTTCCAAACCTGGCTTTTATCCTCTTGAGGGAGGGGCCATTGCCTTGTAGCCTTACTCCCGAGTTGCCTGTGCTGCTGTAATTGTTCTTTCCTCTGAGTAATCCTTCATGCACATGCACTGGGCACAGGCTCCTCGGGAACCTCCTCATCACTGCTGCCAGCCCCCACAATCTCTGAAGGCAGCAGTCCACTCCCTAGTGGTCCTGGCCTTTCATCAGAGTCCTCACTTTCCTCAGCCATCTGCACCTGCTGCTGGCTAACCACAACATGGGAAGGTGGGCATGGCTTGATGGGCATGGCAGGGGAAGGATACTGCAAAATCTCCATTCCCTCCCCACTCCACTAACCTGCTTTCCAGCTCCGTTCTCCTGTGCAGGGCAACCAAAGGAGACCTAGATGATCAGATGATACTCAATGGGAGGCAGAGAATAGATGGAGGCAGGGCCAGTCAGAGGTGGCTTTTGCCAGTTCTCCGAACTGCTCAAAATTTCCGCTACCAGTTCTCCAGAACTGGTCAGAACCTGCTGAATCCCATCTCCGTCCTTCCCCCCAAAAAGCATAGCGAGAACTTTGCAATGTTGAATCTAGAACTAGGAAGCCCATCACACCAAGAACATTAATCCTGAAAACTTACTGCAGGCGCTGCTGGCTGGCCAACCTTTCAAGATCACACCTTTCTGGGCACAGTTTCGAGCATACTCCAGAAAAACTGGACAGTGGCAATTTCTATCCTGAGCACACCGGCACATGTCTTCTTCACAGAGGCCAATGAACTTTTCGGGATCCACCAGATGATGGCATTTAGAAAAGACCGAGGAAGTTCTTAGCAGCTGGCAGTTTTCGATGAAGTCCTGCAAAAAGAGAAGAACTGGAATGACCATACAATCCATGATGTATTGAAACAAGGAGAGGAAGCGAGATGATCTATGGTGTTTTTTTTCTAGACTCAGAGTTATTAGATTTTTGTTCTTTCTGGTGTCTTTCTTAAAGACATCTACTTACAGTAGAGGCAAAACAAGAACCAGATTACGTGATCGTTTACTTTGATGTTTTATTATGCTGGCAGCAGCAAAAATGCTTCACACACAGAAAGGGTACTTTGATTCCCACAATGGACGAATGGCTGCAAAAGTTGGTGGAGATTAAATGTACTGCTTTGATTAAAGAAAAAAAAAATACAATTAATTTTGCTTCCATTTGGAAATCGCTTTTGGAGTTTGTGTTTGAGCAAGAAAATACAGAAACTTTGATTTTTGGGTTTGACTGATTAGATAGAGTTGGGTTAGGGTTAGGATTAGAAATAGCCAGTATTTATTATAAAAAAAAATAAAAAGTGGAGGTTGTATGTTATTACCTTATTGTACTGCACCAAAAGGAGTTAGTGTTTTTCTTCTCCTTTCCCCTACACTTTTTCCTCTGCCCCCTTTCCACCTCTATTTTCCTGTTATTTTCATTTTTCTTTGTATTTCTGTTATATGTGTGTGTGTGTGTGTGTGTGTGTGTGTGTGTGTGTGTGTTTACATTTTCGCGGGTATTTATATGTATGGTATTCAGCTTTGTTCGGGTATATTCTGACGTCATTATAGTTGTGCTTTTAAAGTTGTAGCAACGTTTCGGCAGAATCTCATCTGCCATCATCAGGCTTCTGTATTGTGTTCGTCTGTGAGTCAGACAGAAATGGCTTTATGCGAGACATTCAACATTTTGGATCAATTTATATTATAACATTCAATACCCCATCATAAATCTATCCAATAATAATACATCCTTACGTTATATCCTCTATAATTCTATTATCCTAGTATTATAAAGTTATCTAAGATATATCATTTCCATATTTTTTAATCTAACCATTGATAAAATGAATCCCATATCTTGTAATATTGTTTATCTTCTTGTTCTCTAATTTCAAATGTCAATTTACTCATTTCAGCATATTCCATTATTTTCTTAATAACTTCCTTCTGCTTTGGTATCTTCTCATTTTTCCAATGTTGATAAACAAATTAAAACATACTTGAATTACCAGAATCTGACTAGGTGATCCTTTAAAAACAATAACAAAAAAATAAAAAAGCAACAACAACAACAAAAAAGGCAATTGTTACTCCCAAAGAGTTAACTTGCCTCTATAAATACAAACCACAATTCATCTTACAAATACACAAGAGAAAAATGACAAGCTTGTTCTGGGAAAAGAGTAGTTCTTGTATTGTTGGTCTGAACTATTAAGACCGATGTTGTTTTATGCTTTTCTGTTGTTTTCCATTATTTTTTTAACCCTTATTTTTTGCTATATGCCTCTCAAATGCAGACAGGCAAAATAAATGAATAATAAAGTCTACTGTTCTAAAAAGCTATGTCTGTCTCCAGTAACAGGGAGGAAGCAAATTTATATAGCTCATAATCCCTCCTTAAATAAATACTTGTTTAAACAGAAATAAAGAAACACAGTTCATGCAGAATAAAATATCAAAGAATAAAACGCTGGAAAGAGATATCTTTGATCCAAAACTAACAGTTTATTTCATTTTGGAAATACTTCAGTTCTAACTATTTACAAAAAGCTCGTTTTACCAGGTCAACAGTTGAAGTCCTGAAGACTAAAATGAGAAAGGATGTTATAAAAAGATTTACTATAGCTGCAAGCTTGAACATGATCAACCTTTTGGTTTCATTTGTATATTCAAAAAGAATGTAAATATTTGCGATTTATTTCTAAAAAATTAATCTTCTACATAGCAGGCTCTACTATAGAACAATGGAGAGTTACTGTACGGAAGATTGGTGCTATTGGCTCTGAGACAATAAGCATTATGGGGTGGTGATTTTTTTCTATGAATGTTTTCAAAGGATGAAACTAATTTTGTCCTTGTTTTTAAAGAAATGCCTACCTCCAAGCTGTATGTATAGGTGAAAAGATTGTTGTAAAGGTAAAGGTTCCCCTCGCGCATACATACTAATCATTTCTGGCTCTAGGGGGCAGCACTCATCTCTGTTACAAAGCCGAAGAGCCAGCGCTGTCCGAAGACGTCTCTGTGATCATGTGGCTGGCATGACTGAACGCTGAAGATGCACAGAACACTGTTACCTTCTCACCAAAGGTGGTCCCTATTTTTCTACTTGCATTTTTACATGCTTTCGAACTGCTAGGTTGGCAGAAGCTGAGACAAGTAACGGGAGCTCACTCCGTTACGTGGCACTAGGATTCGAACCGCCGAACTGCCAACCTTTCTGATCGACAAGCTCAGCCCCTGAGCTACCGCTTCCCTTAACAAAGGTTATTATATCAAATGACAAAAATCCAAAGAGCCAATGGAAAGGCAAATCTAAACAGCTATTTCCTTAACCCCACAATGGGGTTAAAAAAGTCACTCCAGTTTCTTTGAAGGGCAGTTCATAAATGTTATAAATAAATAAATTACTGATGCAAGATCATAATCAGAAGTATTTCAGGCCTGCAGCCATGGATCGAAATTGTCTCTTTGATAAAGACGTAGGCCAACCCAGAAAATGTCCTGTGGCTGAATTCCTATCATCATTTCAGGAATCCTAATAAAAGGAGGCATTTAAAGAGACTAGCTTACCAAGGAAGGTCTCACCAACCAATCCATCCACACAAACCAATTAAAGTTCTCCAAAACATCTTAAGTAAACTAAAAGACCCAGTACTCCAGGAAGTAAATCTGGAATTGTCTACAACTATGGTGTAACAGCCAGTATGTTGCACAGACACGTAGAAGACTAGCAGAGTGCATCCAATCAGAAGGCATGATGAAAACTCTGTAATCTCACAGCACGTGGACAGGTTCAATCCTCGTTTCAACTGGTCAACTATGAGCAGACTAAGCTCAATCCAAAAATGATAAGGAATTGGCCCTTCAACAATCAGCCATCAACAGGCATGCAGAGATAAACAACATGTACACAGCATTCAGAAGAGACAATAAAAAAGCTAGACAGAAAGACCAGAACATTTCCTCACTAGAAATCAACAATGAGATAAGCAGGGATTAAGACCAGACAAACCATCAAGCAGTAAACTATTCCCTAATCAAGGAACTACCAACTCAGAAAAACAACATCCCTACCAATACTGACAGGTCAAACGATTATATATAAACAAAGAACAAACCCCACTCCCTTTTAGTACTGAAGAAGTGTAAACAAGCCAACAGCCAAACTCAGACAGTTTAACCCTGACTTAGATATTCTCTTCTATTGAAAGGACTTGGCTCCATTCTGTTCTTCCAGACCAGGTTTGAAATCATAGAATCTATAGATTTAAGCCCATCACTGCTATAGAATATTCATTCATTAAATTAAAATAGACCTTAATTAACATTTAACAAAATTCAAAATTAACACCTTAGCCTAGTTGAATTGGTCATCTCCCTGTCTGGCAATTACTCTTTGGCTTGTTCAAGTCTCCAATCAGGGCATTTCTGACTTCCAAAGGGAGGCAAGCCATCCCTTGAAGGTATAGTATAGGACATGGGTCAGCAACTCATGGCTCTGGAGCCACAAGTGGCTCTTTCATCCCTCTGCTGTGGCTCCCTGTTGCCAGTCTGCACCATAATTTTGAGAGGAGCTTCCGGCTGAGGGGGAGCACAGAGTTCCAGGAGGAGACTCTATGCAGGGGTCTCCAAACTTGGCAACTTTAAGACTTGTGGACTTCAACTCCCAGAATTCTTCAGCCAGCACAGCCAGCACAGCCAGCACAGCTGGTTATGGAATTCTGGGAGTTGAAGTCCACAAGTCATAAAGTTGCCAAGTTTGGAGACCCCTGCACTATGGCAAGGGGCGGGTTTCTGGTCAGTTCCACAATTGATAGGGCTTTCAGTTAGGTAGGGGAAAAAGGACGCTGTGCTAGGAGGAGACTCTATGGTGGGGGAACCGGACTTCCAGTTGGTTCCAGAATTGAACCGGAAGTTTCCGGTTAGGACCTTTGTGGCTCTTTGAGTGTTTAAGGTTGCTGACCCCTGGTATAGGTGGTACCTGGCTCAATAGTAGTAACTGTAAGAGGGATCTTGGAGTCCTAGTGGACAATCACTTAAATATGAGCCAGCCATGTGCTGCAGCTGCCAAAAAAGCCAACACAGTTCTAGGCTGCATAAATGGAGGGATAGAATCAGGATCACATGAAGTGTTAATACCACTTTCTAATGCCTCGGTAAGGCCACACTTGGAATACTGCATCCAGTTTTGGTCACCACGATGTAAAAAATATGTTGAGACTCTAGAAAGTGCAGAGAAGAGCAACAAAGAGGATTAGGGGACTGGAGGCTAACACATGTAAAGAATGGTTGCTGGAATTGGATATATCTAGTTTAATGAAAATAAGGACTAGGGTGACCTGATAGCAGTCTTCCAATATCTCAGGGGCTGCCCCAAAGAAGAAGGAGTCAAGCTCTATTCTCCAAAGCACCTGAAGGCAGGGCAAGAAGCAATGGGTGGAAACTGATCAAGGAGAGAAGCAATTTAGAACTAAGGATAAATTTCCTATCAGTGAGAACAATTCACCAGTGGAACAACTTGCCTCCAGAAGTTGTGAATGCTCCAACTCTTTGAAGAAGATATTGGACAGCTGTTTGTCTGAAATGGTGTAGAGTTTCCTGTGTGAGCAGGGGGTTGGACTAGAAGACCTCCAAGGTCCCTTCCAACTCTGTTGTTCTATCTTCTAAGTCACCGCAAGAGCACAGAAGGCCTTCTGAAAGCCACCTTCTCTGCCTTGGGGCCTGCAGAGGCTGAGAAGAGAAATTCCTTGGCCTGAACCAGGGCTATTGTGCCCTGATCTCAGCAGCTGACTGTGGCACCCTGAAACAAGCAGAGGTAGGAGCAGCCCTGCGTTGCAAGGCCGAAATTAGCCAACAAAGGAAACTTGTTTTCTCCGTGGAAAGCAAAATTCTTCAACAGGGTCTGGCATTGCCAGGGCACTATTAATAGAAGAACAATGTTCTGCTTTGACAGCCAATATATATTTCGGACAATGCCGTAATGTCTTCTGAATGTGCAGAATTAGAGATAGCTTCTCTTTTTCAGCCTTTTTTTCTTGCTAGGGTTTACTTTTGGAGGGATTCTTTAACATTTGTGCTGCTTTTTCTGTGGGGGGGAAAAGGCAAGTTTTGAACTGAGAGCACCTCCCGCTGTTCTTTTAAGGTGGGTCTCTCGCATCCAGGCCGTCCTTGACATACGACCACCATGGAGGAGCCCAAGATTTCTGTTGCTAAGTGAGGCTTTCGTTAAATAAGTTTTGCCCCCCTGTTTTACCACCTCCCTTGCCACGGTTGCTAAATTGAATCGCTGCGGTTGTTCACTGAACCTGGCTTCCCCATCGAGTTTGTTCGACAGAAGGCAACCCTGAGATACGGCAACCGTCATAAAGTGGAGTCAGTTGCCAAGTGCCAGGATTTTGATCACGTGACGATGGAGGTGGTTGCAACGGTTGTAAGTTTGAAAAAAAGGTCACGAATCCCTTTTTCAGTACTGTTGTAATTTCAAACAGTCACTAAACGAAATGTTGTAAATCAAGGACTACCAGTACTTAGCAGAATGGAAGCCAGATAGATTTCCCAAGGATAGGGAGGTTCTTCAGTGCAACCCTCACTTGAGCCCAAACAGACACGGAAACTACAGTGACCTATAGAGGAGAAGGAGAAATGTTTCTAGCTTTCCTAATGGTTATCTTTTTGACAGCTGAATGCAATGAAATTTCATTTTAATGTATGTTGATGAGGGTACATTTAAATCAACAATAAAGTTTTATTCTATTGTGTTCTGTCCTAGTCTAGCCTAATCCATTCCAGTCCAGTCCAAATTTTCTATTTTATTCTGTCCTAATTCTATTCTGTTCTGTGCTGTGCTGTGCTGTGCTGTGCTGTGCTGTGCTGTTCCTGTTCCTGTTCTAGTCCAGTCCAGTCCAAATTTTCCATTCTATTCTAGTCCAGTCCAGTCTGCATTTTCTATTCTATTCTAGGCCAGTGCAGTGCAGTGCAGTCCAATCCATTCTATTTCATATTTTCTATTCTATTCTATTCTATTCTATTCTATTCTATTCTGTGCAGTGCAGTGCAGTGCAGTCCAATCCATTCCATATTTTCTAGTCTAGTTCAGTCCATTCCATATTTTCTATTCTCAAGATAACAGAATAACAGAGCTGGAAAGATTCTATTCTATTCTATTCTATTCTATTCTATTCTATTCTATTCTATTCTATTCTATTCTGTGCAGTGCAGTGCAGTGCAGTGCAGTGCAGTCCAATCCATTCCATTCCATATTTTCTTTTCTATTCTACTCCAGTCCACTCCATTCCATATTTTCTATTCTAGTCTAGTCTAGTTCAGTCCATTCCATATTTTCTATTCTCAAGATAACAGAATAACAGAGCTGGAAGGATTCTATTCTATTCTATTCTATTCTATTCTATTCTATTCTATTCTATTCTATTCTATTCTATTCTGTGCAGTGCAGTGCAGTCCAATCCATTCCATTCCATATTTTCTATTCTATTCTACTCCAGTCCACTCCATTCCATATTTTCTATTCTAGTCTAGTCTAGTTCAGTCCATTCCATATTTTCTATTCTCAAGATAACAGAATAACAGAGCTGGAAGGATTCTATTCTATTCCAGTGCACTTCAGTGCAGTGCAGCCAATCCATTCCATTCCATATTTTCTATTCTATTCTATTCTATTCTATTCTATTCTATTCTATTCTATTCTATTCTATTCTATTCTAATCATTATGCTTTTTCTTCAAAATAGGGGAAAAGTGGCCCCCACCTCCCGTATTACCTAGTTCAACCTAGCACCATATTTAACCACTACGTGGGCTTTTGCTATAAAACATAGTAGATGCATAGGCCTAGCCATCCAAATATTTGCTTGACACCTGTATGCCACTCTGAAGCTTAACTCCCCTACTTGAAAGAACAGCCAACTGAGATCAGAAGCACAAATTGTTCTATTTCTTCCTGTATGTAATCTATAGATCGTGAACGGAACTGCTAAGTTGATAGTGAAGTCCATGGAATTAAGATCTTGTTATGTCAAACAGACTGGGGCATCCTGTATTTATTTGTATGTTGATTCTTCACATTGACTGCATTTGTTTTTTATTACTGTATTTCCTTTTATCCGTTTTACCCTAGAATTAGATCCTGTATTTCATTCCTGTTTTATATTTTAGCTATGGTCATACTGACTGATCCAGGGGGTCTTCCAAACTTGACAGCTTGAAGACTTGTGGACTTCAACTCCCAGAATTCCTCCTTCAGTCATGTTAGCTCAGGAATTCTGGGAGTTGAAGTCCCCACAAGTCTCAAACTTGCCAAGTTTGAAGACTCTTGGTCTAGAAAGAGTGCAGAAAGAGCAACAAAGATGATTAGGAGACTGGAGGCTAACCATGAACTGGTGCAGGAATCTATTTCTATCATCTATATCTGTCTCTGTCTGTCTATCTCTCTCATTCTCTCTCTCTATCCTCTGTCTGCCCTTGTCTATCTCTATTTCTATCTACTATCTATCTATCTATCTATCTATCTATCTATCTATCTATCTATCTATCTATCTATCTATCTCTATCATCTATTAAGTGCTTATCACAGCCTGAGAACAAACATGGAGCTAAGGTCAGGTACAGAGATACTGAGGAGAAGGCATTTTATAGGCTTATAAGTTAATTACTCATACATTTTTAATTGTTTGCTTGACACCCACAATTAATCAATGCTCAGTGTGTTGGGTATTAAAGCTTTAAATCCTGCCTGCTGGCACCATCATGCCATGGCAGAACATGGCCTACTTACCCAATGTCTATTCCAAGGAGCACTGCAGGTTTATTCCCATAAGTATTTACATTTAATAAAGGTTGTAATGATCACACGACTGCCTTTCAGTTCCTCTTTCTTGCAAATCTCTCCTGGTTATTGATCCCTGGAGCATGTTGACTTTGCATTTTCAAGTGGGGAAACACCCCACCTCCCAAAAATATAGAATTGTCAATCTGACCTCAGAAGGGTCAGAAGTACAGCCAGTCAAAATGGCCCTGAATCAAGACACTAGCACTAGCAATAGCACTTAGACTTATATACAGCTTCGTGGTGATTTACAGCCCTAGTTGGTTTACATCTTGCCCCCAACAACCTGGGTCCTCTTCTCAGCCCCTCTTCCTATGTCTTCCTCCTTTTTTCCCTCCCTCTTTCTCCATTCCCTATCTTCCTTCTTTCCTTCCCTCCATCTATCCCATTTCTCCTTCCCTCCTCTTTCTTCTCCTCCCTTCCTCCCTTCCTCCCCTTTCTTCTCATTCCTTCCTCTTTCTTTCTTTCCTTCTTTCCTTTTTCTTTCTCCCTTCCTTTCTTTAGCAATAACACTTAGATTTATATACCGCTTTACAGTGCTTTTCACCCACCTTGGAAGGATGGAAGGCAAGGCTAAGTCAGCCTTGTGCCTGGTGAGATTCAAACTGCCAAATTGCAGGCAGCCAGCAGTCAGCAGAAGTGGCCTGCAGTACTACACTCTAACCACTGTGCCACCGAGGCTCTTCTATTTAGCAGAAGTCTTTTTTTTTTCAGTGCCGCTGAAACTTTGACAGTCACTGAACGAACTGCTGTAAGTTGAGGACTACCTGTTTTGAAATCTTCTGGAGATTCCACCCCCCCACCCTACAACACCCTGGTTGTTATTTCAAATAAGGGAGGACTCTGAGTCTTACACTGCTACACAAACCTTCTCTGCAGCCTTTGAGGAAATATTGCATGTGTAGCTTGGAGGCATGACTCTCTGGCACTTCTTCTTCTGGTTACTCATCCCCCAGGAGTTTGCAAAACTGTAGATGTTCTCTTCCAATATCCCTGAAACAGACGGGAGAGAAAGTACAACAGTAGGTGATAACCTGATTAGAATTTCCTTGTTAATACACACTTTCAATGGGTTACGGAGAGATCTGCATTGTGACCCAGCACCCAAAGCCTAATCAATCTCTTTGAAATATTAAATCCCCAAACTTCAAAGTTACAGAAATTATAAAGATCCATCCACTCGTTCAGCCAGTTATTCGGCTGACCCAGAACTGCAGAATGGGGTTGGTGGAGCCAGTCAGAGGTGGGATTTGCTGGTTCTCCAAACTACTCAAAGTTTCCACTATTGGTTCTCCAGAACTGGTCAGAACCTGGTTGAATACCACCTCTGGAAGGAAGGTCATACAATGGGCAAAATTCACCTAACAAATGTTTCTCTTAGCGACAGAAATGTCAGGCTCCATGGTGGTCGTACTACCTGGAGTGACCACTTCAGAAACATGAACCATTTCTTAGCAAAAAAAAAGAAGAACTTATTTAAAAGAGAACCAGCAACAAATTGTGAATTTAGTTCCTATCTTTCTGAAGCGGGGAAACCTATTGCTATCTGATCACAAATATGGAAAAATACTGCAATTACTTGAATTATCTTTTTTTTAAAAAAAAAAAAGAAGAACAATTAAGCTTTAAATATGTTTTACACGGGCTACATTTTTTCCCCTGAGAAAGCAAGGTGGAAATCTCCTTTCTAAAAATAATACGAGCGTGTTTATTGCCGCTCATTCACTGACCTTCCTTTCAAGAAGAAAAACCAGAAAAGTGACTCAATTCTTGAAGAGGGGAAACATATGGAGTCACCACCTTTTAGCACCTGGGGGCAAATTCGGAGTTTCTAGAGCATTCACACAACAGAGCTGCCGCCACTCTGATTATTCACACAATGGTTCTCACAATGAGCAGCAACCTTTTCCTAAAAGACTAAAAGGTGAGGGTTACTTTTGCAATCCTCTCCAGACCCAGACCCTGCCAACAAAAGTGCATAGAGTCAAGGCTGTGTTTTTTCCCAGTTGCAATGTATGGCTGTGAAAGTTGGACCATAAGAAAAGTTGAATGCCAAAGAATGGAGGCCTTTGAACTCTGGTGCTGGAGACGACTCCTGCGAGTCCCTTGGACAGCAAGGAGATCCAACCGGTCAGTCCTAGAGGAGACCAACCCTGACTGCTTTTTAGAAGGCCAGATCCTGAAGAGGAAACTCAAAGACTTTGGCCACCTCGTGAGAAGGAAGGACTACTACTGGGAACGATTGAGTGAAAAAGAAGAGGACGGCAGAGAATGAGGTGGCTGAATGGAGTCACTGAAGAATGAATGTGACTGAATGGAGTCACCCAAACCCCAAAAACCTTAACCTTAGACTGTCTACTATTTGACCTCACCCCTTTCCTAAGAGGCCTGTAGGGGGTATGCATAAGCGCACCAACCTGCCTACCCTCCCTGTCCTATTGTTTCTTTTATCTTTCTTATATGTACCCATTTCATGTATTCATAACTATGTATATACTTATTATCTTGTAAACAATTGACCAATCAAATAGATAGATAGATAGATAGATAGATAGATAGATAGATAGATAGATAGATAGATAGATAGATAGACAAATAAATAAAGCAAGCAAGCAGTTGGCGTGAGATTAAATGGACTCCGGAGGAAGGTAGAGGATAGGAAGGCCTGGAGGAACGTTGTCCATGGGGTAGCGATGGGCCGGAAATGACTTTGCAACTAACAACAACAACCTGACCCAGAATGTCCCTCTATTTTTGCTGAAACACTGCCAAACCTTTCAGACAAAACCCTGATCTGCCAACATCCTTTATTATTTGCCAAAGGTGCCTCCCAAAGCCTATTTGAATCCAGAAGCATGCTCAGAATCAAAGGTAATTCAGATGCTTTGGTGGCCACCATTTACATGTCCTCTTTTTAAAATCAAAAGAATAAAGACTAAAATTGAAGCCCCCAATGGAAGAGAATATTTGCAGATCAGGGCTGAGTTGCAGGATCCTTGGTGCTCTCCCAGATGGTTCGTTTCCTTGCAGATGTTTCATCACCCAAACCTATTTCAACCTGACTTCAGTTTTGGAATCCTTGGTGCTGTCTGAGCTTGTTGTTTTCTGGTAGATGCAGAGCAACCTAGTCGGGTGATGAAACGTCTGCAAGAAATCAACAAGCTCAGAGAGCACCAAGGATTCCAAAATTTATGTCAGATGGGATGGACCCTTTAAGGGCATTGAGGAAGGTCCCAAGAGACATCCAACGAGGGCTCCGTGTTTTCTTTGGAAACTGAGTCTCTGGAGTTCAGGACTCATGGAGGAAGGAAAATTCAAATAGTTCCTGCCTTGCAAACATTGCTGGAGAGTCCCGTCTTTGCATCGTTGACCATTGAAGCAAATGACAAGAAGTACCTCGTTTTCCCGAAAATACGACCTACCCCAAAAGTAAGTCCTAGCTTGATTTTTACACATGCACCCAATATAAGCCCTACTTCCAAAAATAAGCCCTAATTAAGATCCCACCCACTCCAGAATGGATGGGTAAAAATTAAGCTAGGGTGGGGTTGGAGGGGAAGTGGAGCTGCCCTACTACTTACCTTTGGACAGTTGTAGCCAGGCCTTGCACACCCCACCACCTGCCTTGCTGGCCCATTTCTTCTGCAGCCAGCAAGGCTGGCAAGGCTGTCCTGAAGGCCTCTGTAGCTTGACAACAAAGCTCAGGATTGATCCGGAGCTCTGTTATCGGCTGCAGAAGCCTTCAAGAAAGCCTAGCTGGCAGCAGCAGAAGAAATTCCTGAAGGCCTCTGACAGCGAAAAGGAGGCCAGGGTGATGCGTGCAAGTGAGGTTAGTCAGTGGATGACATCCCCCGAAAATAAGACCTGGTGCTTTTTTGGGTGGCAAAAAAAATATAAGAAAGGATCTTATTTTCAAGGAAAGACGGTAGATGAGGGGAAGGGTCTCAACCAGCTTGCCCTGATTGTCACCTTTTGTGGCTTTCCAGGAGGGAGGGGCTGCATTCCAGAAGACCAAGGGACCGTCATAAATATGAACCAATTGCCAAGCACCCAAATTTTGATCACGTGACCACGGGGAGGCTGCAATGGTCATTAGGGTGAAAAGGAGCCCCAAGTCACTTTTTTTTCAGTGCCGTTGTAACTTTGAACGGTTGTTAAATGAACTCTTGTAAGTTGAGGTCTACCTGCACTTTTGTCCTTCCTTGCTTTTCTTTTCTTTTGAGCTTGTTAGAAAATTTCCTAATCCCAAATGCAGCACTCTTCAACTGAGTCAACATTCCATTATTTTTTTTTAAAAAAAATAGAAGTACACATTTCCCAGGTATAGTGAATCATCTGTGCTGAAATAAAATCAGCCAAAACAACCAGAAGTGCCCGTTCCACATTTGGCTGTTAACATACCGACCCTTTCCAAAAGATTTCAAATTGCACAATGTTTTATTCTAGTACGTGTTTTTTTTTTCTTTCTGTGCAGCGGCCCCGGAGCTTAAATCAGATATATTAAAATTCTTCAACTTTGTCCAGCCCTACCTCAAGTAGGGGTTACGAGATGTTTAAAGGCACATTTCAGTGGTGGGCTCAACTCTGCCCTGGCTGCACCCAGGACAAAAGCTTCCCTAAGAGGTGTTTCCCGCATCACCTGCCACTTGCCTTCCAGCAGGCCATTTGCAGTAAACACTCTTTTTGGCTTTTGCATTGCAAATTGCAATTTTTCCCAGTTGGAAGAACAAAGCTGTGAACACGCAACTCCAGATCTGGATCAGAGAGCCCTGTGTAGCTTCTCCCAAAAAGAAAGCGACTAGAAAAATAAAAACCCATCAACTCGGAGGAAAATGGGTTTGGGAGATTGCGCACCCTATAAGAAAGTGTATTCAGAGAAAGGCAGTGGAGGAGCTGATCTGGAAAAATCTCTACAGCCACACAGTGTTCAGCAGAAACCAGGCTAAGAAATCCACCCTGATCAAGCAATATCTTTACCAGATTAACAGTGTTGGAAGAGGATCTTGTAGGTCCTCTAGACCAACCCCCTCACCCTAGCAGGAGATCTTATACCACTTCTGACAGATGGCAGTTCAATCTCTTCTTGAAAGCCTCCAGTGATGAAGCTCCCACAACTTTCAAAGGCAACTTCTGTTCCATTAGTTGATTGCTCTCACTGTCAGAAAATTCCTCTTTATTTCCAGGTTGGATGTCTTCCTTGATCAGTTTCCATTCATTGTTCCTTGTCTGGCCTTCAGGTGCCTTGGAGAATAGCTTGACCTCTTCCTCTCTGGGGCAGCCCCTCAAATATTGGAAGACTGCTATCATGTCTCCCCTGGTCCTTCTCTCCACTAGACTAGCCATGCCCAGTTCCTGTAATCGTTCATCATACGTATATCCAGTCCCTTAATCATCTTTGTTGCTCTTCTCTGTGCTCTTTCTAGAGTTTCAACATCTTTTTTGTAGTGTGGTGACCAAAACTGGATGCAGTACTCTAGATAAGGTTTTAAGGAGTGGCATTAGTACCTCCCTTGATCTCGATTGTCTCCTTCTGTTAATGCAACTTTAGATTGCATTGGCTTTTTTGGCTGCCGCTGCACACTGTTGGCTCGTGTTTAATTAGTTGTCCACTAAGACTCCAAGATCCCTCTCACAGTTACTGCTATTAAGTCTACTTTCACTCAGTCTATATGTGTAGTTTTGGTTTTTCTTGCCTAAGTGTAAGGCTTTACTTTTCTCTACATTGAATTTCATTTTGTTAGTGGGCCCAGTGTTCAAGTCTGTCAAAATCCACCTGGATCTTGAGCCTATCATTTGTCATCTTTTTTATTCATGAGAGCTCACAGCTGCCATTAAAGTTTAATAGTCATGAGGGGTACCCCAAGATTCTGTTTTAGGCCTGGTTCTCTTCAACGTCTTCATAAAAGATTTAAATGAATCTTCATAAAAGATTTAAATCTAAAAAAAGATTTAGAAGGGCAACTCGTCAAATTTTCAGACAGCACTAAGCTAGGAGGAATAGCCAACACTTTAGAAGATAGAAGGATCTTGACAGACTTCAACACTCAGCCCTATCCAACAAAATGCAATTCAGTGGCAAGAAAAGTAAGTGATCATACACTTAGGCAAGGAAAATCAAATACACAGGCATAGAATAGATGGCACTTGGCTCAACAGTAGTAGCTGGGACAAGGATTTAGGAGTCCTAGTGTACAACCACTTATATATGAGCCTCCTGTGTGATGCAGTTGCCAAAAAAGCCAATTTTATCCTTGGCTACATCAACAGAAGAATAGTATCAAGATCACATGACGTATTAGTACTGCTATGTACAGCCTTGCTAAAACCACACTTGGGATAATGTGTCCAGTTTTCGTCACCGCGATACAAAAAATATGTTGAGGCTCTGGAAAGAGTGCAGAGAAGAGCAACAAAAATGATTAGGGGACTGGAAACTGAAACATATTTAGTTTAGTTTAGTTTATTGTCATTGCACCTCGTACAACTAAATCAAACACCATCTTCAATGCCTATTATGACCATGAAAATAAACACAAACACACATCCTTCACCCGCCACACATTGAAACGAAAACCCGCAACACTGCACCAATACTGCACTATACAGCAGAATTCAATAGAGTTACTGCCCTGGGATAGAAGCTGTTTTTCAGCCTATTTGACCTTGTTTTTATTATCCTGTACTGTCTGCCAGAGGGTAATAGTTTAAAAAAAAGGGTTCCCAGGATGAGATGGATCTTTGAGAATGTTTTGAGCTTTCTTAAGGCAGCGGGAACTATAAAGCTCTTCCAAAGAGGGGAGAGGACAACCAATGATCCTCTGGGCAATGACGTTAACCCTCTGGAGTGCTGTCCTATCTGCCCCTGTGCAATTGGCAAACCAGACAGAGGTGCAGTGAGTTAAGATACTCTCTATGGTGCAGCGGTAGAAGGTCACCAGCAGTTTTGCATTCAGTTGTTGTTTCCTGAGAAGTCTCATGTACTATAATCTTTGCTGGGCTCTTTTGACCAGGGCTGCAATGAGAGCACCCCAGGTCAGGTCCTCTTTTTAGGGTAACACCCAGAAACTTAAAACTGGCCACTTGTTCCACTTGGTCTCCATGGATAAGCAAGGGCTGGAGATCGGGTGAAAAGTGGCAGCCAAGGGAACCGTCAGACAACAGACAGCCTGACCCAAAGCTGCAGAACAGGTGAGGAAGAGGCTCAAAGGAGACCCTCCCTAGTTTCTTAGGCTGTAAAGAAGACCTGGGGAAGGGTGAGTGTGCTTCCTTACTTGCAAGATTATGCAAATGTAGCTTCGCAGTAAAGTGGAATGAGCTCATCTAGTTGTGTTTCTTATCTAGCATACCCCACAAGGCTGACACAGATGCCCTGCAAAGTGATGAGCTCCAGACACAATGAAGAACCGAGTGAGGAATATTAGAAGCTTTCAAGTAAACATTACAGGAAAGAAGGCTGTGATGACTCGGGGCGTGGCACAAAGGCAACACAGTCAGATACTCAATAAGAATCCCTTTATCATCTCAAACTTTTCCCCCAATGTCCAGGTTAGCTTCTGGCTGGAGAAAAACTCTCCCAGGAACAGCCTTTTACTGTAGAAAATTAAGACCTAACTAGGGTAAACACAATCTAACTTA
Organism: Pseudonaja textilis; assembly: GCF_049901715.1. Classification (NCBI taxonomy): domain Eukaryota; kingdom Metazoa; phylum Chordata; class Lepidosauria; order Squamata; family Elapidae; genus Pseudonaja; species Pseudonaja textilis. Next base: position 20,586,861 of record NC_141994.1, on the reverse strand, counting down.
AAGTCCAAACAAGCCAAACTGAAGTAATTAGTTTGACAGGGCAGGAGCAAGAATTTCAGACTTGAAGGCATGGCAAAACGCACACAGTTGGGAAGATGCCAGGATCACAGATAAGCCACAACGATACAAGATAAATTCACGTTTGCTCCCAACAACCTGCTGCATGCAGCTTGCCCTTTTTTTTATATACACTGTGTTCCCAGCTGCAGCTAATGAAGGGAATCAGGGCCCTTTCCTACCCCCGTAAGCCAGGCAACCCACGTTGCTCTCTTCTCCCTGCGTGCCTTAGGGTGAAGGGCCTGGGGGTGGGCCTGGATCTTCCTCTGAATTCCCTCTCCCTTGTTCTAACTCTCCCCTGCTCTACCCAGCCGGACTTTGCCCTTCCCCAGTTTCCTCTATAGCCAACGGAACCACATTTCTGCTCCCTGTCAGCTGTTCAGCTTCCTCCTTGGAGTCAGACTCCAACAGCAGCATGACAAAGGCAATACCAAAAGATATTATTCAGCACATACTGAATACTTACCTTCCTGGGTCATGAGGTCATCCTCAGCAAATCGGTTGAAATTCCCACAGAGTCCACAGGTCCTATTATAGTGTTTCTCTGGCAGGCTTAGAAGGATATTCCCATCGGTGTCAATCTTCACCACGAAGCCATGTTCCTCACCGGACATCTTATAATAGCCGGCTTCCCTTTCCAGAAAGACTCCGTTTGAGGCATAGGGTACCAAAATCCTTTTTTACAAGAGGAAGGAGAGATTCCCTTAGTATTCGGCTCAGAATAGAACACGGTACTTTTGATTCTGTAATACAGGTAGTCTTCGACTTAGGACCGCAACTGAGCCCCAAATTTCTGTTGCTAAATGAGACAGTTGTCAAGTAAATTTGGCCCTGTTTTATGACCTGTCTTGCCCCCATTGTTCTTCGGGTATGACTTTTATTGGTTTTTCAAAATATAAAATACAAAGTAAAATTTAAAAAAAATAGTAGTGGAAACCTAAGAAGCGGGGGGGAAGGGAAGAGAAATAAAAGAAATATAGTGTAAAGGGAGATAAAGAAATGTCATGCCCCTATTGGAATCTGATTCTGAGGGGGAGGTTGAGCAGCTGACAGGGAGGGGGAGTGTGGCTCTGGTGGCTGTGGAAGAAACTGGGGAAGGGCACAGTCTGGCTGGGCATTCAGAGGAAGACTCAGGCCCACCCCCTCTTCATCCTAGGGCACGCAGGGAGGAATGGATATGGGAGCAACGTAGGTTACGGGGGAGAAAAGGGCCCTGATTCCCTTCTTTAGCTGCAGCAGGGAAAACAGGATATAAAGGGTGTTTGCGCACAGCACCTTGCTGGAAGCAAAGCATGCATTATCTTTTCTAGTCTTATCTAGGTTCTGGCATTCTCCCAATTGTGTGTGTTTCATTATCTTTTGAAGTCTGCCTTTCCTTATCCTGCCTTGTCTCGTTAATTGCTGCAGCGTTGGTTTGTGTTGGCTTTTACTTATAACCTATATGTACCTTGGGGTCAGACTGAATTTCTTCCCTTTAAAAACTGTTCTTGGGAGAGTTTTTTCTCCAGCCGAAGATAACTGGACATTGGGGGCCAAGTTGGAGGTATTAAAGGGACTTTACCTACTTTTGTGACTTTGCTGCTTTTGTGCCACGCCCCGGGTCATCACAAGAAAGAAAAAGGTACCAATGTCTGACTCTCTTTAGCACAGTAGAAGATAACAACTTTACAACCATAGCTTTTTGCTTTTACATAACAGTAAGTCCAAATCATTCCTATAACAATAAGCCTATCTAGTTAACAAAAAAACAAAATCAAAGTTTCATGTATTTTTTTTCATTGCAAGCACAAAATCCAGAAGCAATTTCAGACTAGAAATAAGGTTAGGTATATTTTCTTCTTTGGATAAAAGAATCCATTGGACCATCTCTTTGCTTCTCTTTGCTGTGGGGAGTAATATATGCTTCTGTTAACTCAATAGTCTTTATCATAATTTATATTGCCACAGTTGCTAAGTGAATTGTTGCAGTTGTTAAGTTAGGAACAGAGCTTTGAAAATGGATTCTGATTGTCTGAAGGTTGCAAAAGGGGATCATATGACCCTGGGACACAGCAACGGTCATAAGTATGAAACAGTTGCCAAGCATCTGAATTTTAATCACATGATCATGAGACTGCTGTGCAAAGGTCATAAGTGTGAAAAATGTTCAAGTTCCTTTTTTCAGTGCCATTGTAACTTCAAACGGTCACTAAATTAATGTTCTAAGTTGAGGACTACCTGCACTGATGTCAACGTGACCAAAATGTTTACCTTTTTTCCCCTTGAGTCACAGTGCCATTTAAGAACACATGAATATCAAAATATTCTCCAAGGTACAGAGAAAGGCTGGTTCTTTTTCCATTGTGATAATCACCTGAAACGAAACAAAAAAAAAAAAAGGTTAGTGGCATTTTTGCTAACAATCATTGGCTAGCTCTCCTTTTTAACAATTATGGGTAAATTATGAGAAGCAATTGTTCTTATTGCTCATATTTAGTATAATGACAGCTCTTCGGGGTGCTAAGTTCCAAAAATCGTGCAAAATCTTCAAGGCCGTACTTTTTTTACATGGATAGCTGGAACAAATGAAAAATGCTTGCAGAAAAGTTCAAATTAAAAAAAATATGCATCATTTTTAACAGAAGTACAAAATGGCTTTTTTTGTAATTTCGTGGAATCACGGGAAAAATCTCCAAAAGTCACATCCCCTGGTGCGCCGATAATACAAAAAAAGAAATCTAGTGGCACACCATTCATGATAGACAGATGTCAAAAATCTGTCTGAAATCTCTAGTGAAGGAGGATCCAGTTGGACAGTATGATTTTTTTTAAAAAAGATGTTGAGGCAGATTGATGTCTCCATTTAGGATGGGAGGAAGGTAAGAAGACACGGGAAGTAGAACCTGGGATTGAGAGAGATGGTTGGCTGTCTATGACAGGATTGGTGCAAGCCATTTATTGGGAGGTTTTGAGTTGGGTAGGATCAACTTAACACTAGTGGGACCCCAGAAAGAATACAGAGAAGAGCAACTATGGTAATAAGGGGTCTGGAGGCTAAAGCATACGATGAACGATTGAGGGAACTAAGTACTAATATCACTCTACAAAGCTTTAGTAAGACCACACCTAGAGTATTGCATCCAGTTTTGGTCACCACATTATTAAAAAAAGAGGTTGAGACTCTAGAAAAAATGCAGAGAAGAGCAACTAGGATGATTAGGGGACTGGAGGCTAAAACATACAACGAACAGTTGCAGGAACTGGGCTTGGCTAGTCTAGTAAAGAGAAGGACCAGGGGAGACATGATAGCAGTCTTCCAATATTTGAAGGGCTGCCCCAGAGAGGAAGGGATCAATCTATTTTCCAAGGCACCTGAAAGCCAGACAAGGAATAATAGATGGAAACCGAACAAGGGGAGATTCAACCTGGAAACAAGGAGAAACTTTCTGACAGTGAGAACAATCAACCAATGGAACAGAAGTTGCCTTCAGGGGTAGTGGGAGCTTCATCATTTGAGACCTTCAAGAAGAGATTGGACTGCCATTTGTCAGAAATGGTGTAGGGTCTCCTGCTTGGGTGGGGGGTTGGACTAGATGACCTACAAGATCCCTTCCAATTCTGTTAATCTAAAAAGGTATGTCTAGTCTAACAAAGAGAAGGACTAGGGTGATCTGATAACAGCATTCCAGTATCTGAGGGACTATCAAAGAGAAGACAGGGTCACCCTATTCTCCAAAACACCTGAGGACAAGATAAGAAGAAAAGACTGAAAGATCTCAAGGAAAAATCCAACTTAGAACTAAAGATCAGTTTCCTATCAGTGAGAACAATGAATCAGTGAGAACAGCTTACCTCCAGAAGCCGTGGATGCTCCATCATTGGATGTTTTCAAGAAGAAACTTGACAGTCATTTGTCTGGGATAATATAGGGCAACAACGGTCTTCAAACTTGGCAAGTTTAAGACTTGTGGACTTCAACTCCCAGAATCCCTGAGCTAACATGACTGGAGGAGGAATTCTGGGAGTTGAAGTCCACAAGTCTCCAAGCTGTCAAGTTTGAAGACCCCCCCCCCCGGTATAGGGTCTTCTGCTTGAGCAGGGGTTGGACTAGAAGTCCTCCAAGGTCCCTTCCAACTCTATTATTCTACATTCCATATTTTGTTGAACTGCTTCCATTTCTAAGCAAGCTCCCTTACATTTAGCTGAAATGTTTGTTCTTCTAATTTCCAAAAACGTGGAGAACTTCAGACAACGTCCAAGAGGCATTCCATAGCATAATCAAAACGTAGTTGAAACTCACCAAGCAAGAGGAAAGATCTCTTTTCACAGTCTCCAGCCAGCAGGTAGCTGCAGTCGCCGGCGAAATCATACATCAGTTCATCAAAGGTTTGGATGTGATCGTCTCCAAAAAGGCTACAGTGTGCATATGGCGCAGAGAAGTCTTTTTGCCCTGTAAGATCATGATTAGTTAAAGTCAGTGGTGGGATTCAAAGCTTTTTACTACCAGTTCTGTGGGTTTGGCTTGGTGGGCATGATGTGGCAGGGTGGGCATGGCTTGGTGAGCATGGCAGGGTAAGGATACTGCAAAATCCCCATTCTCATCCCCACCTCACTAACCTGTGCAGGGCAACCAAAGAAGACCCAGCCAATCAGCTGGGACTCAATGGGAGGCAGAGAAGAGATGTGGGGGGGCAGTCAGAGGTGGTATTTGCCGGTTCTCTGAACTACTCAAAATTTCCGCTAGCGGTTCTCCAGAACTGGTCAGAAGCTGCTGAATACCCACCTCTGGTTAACGTAGAACAGGGCTCTCCAACCTTGGCAACTTTAAGACTTGTGGATTGCAATTCCAAGAATTCCTCAGCCATCAAAGCTGGGAGTTGAAGTCCACAAGTCTTAAAGTTGCCAAGGTTGGAGAGCCCTGTAGGATGTCCATGTGGATAAAACATTCGATGAACTTCTACCATTTTCAAAAGCGGTGACACTCGGCATTCAAACTAGAAAATCGAAACTCAGCACAGCCAGTCATTTTTTTTCCCTCTAAATGGCCTGCCCTACTCTCAACCCCTCAGTGAAATGAAGTCAAAATAAGAGATGGGCAGGGTTTTCTCACTGAACGCGACAACTATTTGCAGCAGAGAAAAAGGAGAAAAACCAAGGAGCAAGGTAGCTCTCCTTTCTGCCCCCAAATTTTCTTTTGGCAAAACCTAGAGAATTTGGGAAAGGGACCAAGAAGGAAAAACAGCAGTGATCCTTTCCTCCTGTGGCTTGGCAGTGGATCAAGTTAGGAAATCACCAATTTCATTCATATACTCTAAACCGTTACATGGTTTGCTAGGATTTGCCTGAAGAATCCCGAATTTGGTTAGGAAAGTCAATAGCCAAGGCTTGGGTTCAAATTACTTGCAATCCTTTGTACCAGGTTACTGCAAGGGATAAACCTAAACTTTAGATCTCTGGGGGAGGGTATAAATTGCTAATACATGCTAATGACTTGACAGTCACTAACAGACAGCAATATTTTGCAAGGTGACTACACACTGAGCAGAAAGCATGTGCTGTTCGTGGTGGTTGTTTTTTGAGCAAGAATGCCACGATAATAGCAAATGGTGGACTTCTTACCCAGCGTTGATACAGGCAGAGCTAAGAGCAGCAGGAGTAAAAATCTGGATCCAACCATCTATGGAAGAATTGTTAAAAAAAAAAAAAAAAAGAATAATTAGGAGAAAAATCCCAAGTTTTCAGCACAATCCTGTGGTTGTTGGATTACACTGGATTTGCTCCAAGGAAGGGTGGATGGAATGTTAGCCCAGCAAAATCCTATCCATTGCTTTTTTTTTTTCTCCTCTTCTCATTCAAACACATTTACATCTCGTCAGCTCAGCTCCCTGTACAAAATCATATCCATTGTTTTTTTTTCTTTTTCACTGATGTGCATTTACATCTGGTCAATTCAACTCCCCCTATGAGTTTGAGACAATTTGAAACCTGTATAGAAATATTGCTGGTAGTCATCCCAACAGTTTCTTAATACAGCAGTCAAAAGAGTCCTAGAAATTAAGGCAAGTCTCAAGGAGCATTTTTTTTTTGAAATCACAAATCCGAATAAGTTCTAAACTACTTTTGAGCTCAATGCAACCTTACAAAGATCCCATTGGAGGGCCAAGGGGGAGACTATCTGGTTGACTGCCAAGTAGGGATCCAACACGCAATGCAAGACTAACAACCGGCTTGGCTTTAGAGGTTCTGGTTTTATCCAAAATTCTAGTGATTCTGTTCCTATCCAAAACTCTGCTGATTCTTCTCCTATCCAAAACTCAGGAATGATCCCTCCACCCAACACATTGTTCACTGGGATTGTATCTCATTAAACATAGCTGTTACCCAATCCTTATTCCAGGAAGAATTGTTTGCCTCGAATAAAACCAGAATGATAATGTTAAGCCGGTATTCCTCTTGAAGATCTTCCCTCCTCACATAGATCCTGGAATTAGACTTGACCTACTGGGCAACACTCAAGGCAAGGAGTGTTGGCCAAGTGGTCTCTTTGAAGAACGGCTTAGATACCTCTGCTTTATGCCAGAATCCGTTGTCCATCATCCATGAGCCTCTCTGGGGTCGGAGCTCACTCGGCTGCAGGAGGCTACATTGGACTGGCCTTGCCGACTATTTATTCCCAATTGTACAAGCCAGGCAGGAACTCTTGTTCGTTCAAAGGGAAGATAAAGGCAGGCTGTTGCTTCCGTCCAGTCCTTAACACAATGCTGTGATCAGGAAAATCAGCCTCTTTAATGGTGTGCAAGAAACAATGGAAGGAAGTCGTATTAAATACTTTTGTAGGACAAATCAACCTTTGAAATAAAAAAAAAAATTCTGCTTGGGTATGGCAAGTAAGATGTGAAAGTCAGTCAAGAGAAGCGGGAAATGCTGGATCAGCTCGTACCAGAAAGCAGGTCGAGAAGGCATGGTGGAAGCTTGTTAAACAGAGAGCCAGCCTAGAAGTAGGGAGGCATTTCCTGACATTGAGAACAATTGACCAGTTGGAAAAGTTTATCTCCAGAAATTGTGGGTGCTCCATCACTGGAGGTTTTCAAGACATTTGTCTGGGGTAATATATAATCTCTGCTTGATCAAGGAGTCAGACTAGAAGACCTCCAAGGTCCCATCCAGATGTATGATTCTATGTTCTAAAATCCTGACTGCATATATATCTATATCTATATCTATATCTATATCTATATCTATATCTATATCTATATCTATATCTATATCTATATCTATCTATCTATCTATCTATCTATCTATCTATCTATCTATCTATCTATCTATCTTTGGTTGTTCAGGTTTTCTCCCGCATAAGATTCAAAGTATCTAGGCAACGTTTCGATGAAGTCTCATTCATCATCTTCAGGCTTCTGTCTTCAGCTCTGTGCTTCTCAGATATAGATGTATATATCTATACATCTCATATATGTATGTATGTATGTATGTATGTACGTGTGTGTGTGTGTGTGTGTGTGTGTGTGTGTGTGTATCTTTGGTTATTCGGGTTTTCTCCCGCATAAGATTCAAAGTATCTAGGCAACGTTTCGATGAAGTCTCATTCATCATCTTCAGGCTTGTGTCTTCGGCTCTGTGAGAAGCACAGATATATATATATAAATAAACTTGAAATTTGGCACGTATGTTCCTCTTGGCCTCTGGGTGCTCACTAAGAAAGGATTTTTCAAGATGACCATCAGAGCATTAGTATTTTGTATATTATTATTAACATTCTACTCCCCCTCCCCACCTGAAAAGAAATCTGTTCCAACTGCAGTTGAGCTAAGCCACATCCAGGTTCCTTGCTGTCTCCTTCTTGCTCACACAGCAAATTCTGTTTCACTTTCCAAACAGCCCTCAACTCTCTCACACACTAGCCAGATGAATACCGATGGATGCTGGTAGGCAGAGGCAGAATTTTTTCCTCATTATTTTCCTCCCCAAAAACTAAGTCCGATCATGTAGTTTTGTAGGGAAGCACGGGTATTGAGCTAGTGGATCATAAATTCAACATTTCTCAGTTTTTGTTCTATGCATTCATCTAGTTTAGGTGAATCAGAAAAATCTGTGCACTAGGAGCAAAGTGCAAAGGATCTACTTGGTATGAATTTCTTCTCACATACCTAGATGAATAAGTAAATGAGATTCAAATAAATGTTATGGAATCTGAGAAATGAGTAATTAAGCAAATACATTTTAATAGTTCACAATCAATGCTTTCCACATAGCGAAAGTATAAGCCCTATTTCTGCAGACTGCTATCCGTCCTAGAGGATGAAAATTGAATGAACTAACACCACTTAATTCCTCCAGCTTGCTATACTCTTAATATTGACATAGGCAGATTGTTTGACAGTCTTTTACACATTCCACCCCCCTCATTAAAGAGATATGGAAACAGGACTTAATGAAATATGTTAAAATTAATCCTTCTACTAACAGTATTAATATTAATCCTTCTATTAATTAATTTCTATCTATCTTTAAATGTATTAAAATTAAGCCTTCAGAAGATGTGGGTGCAACTGGGTTTCTAAGAAGGACAGCCATTTGTCAGGAATGGTATATAGCCGTGATGGGGAACCTATGGCACGCATGCCAGAGGTGGCTCGCAGAGCACAGCTGCTCTTCTGGTTTCTGACATGCACATGTGCACTGGCCATCTAGTCTTTGGGGTGCTGGAGCACCAGAAAACAGCCTGAAAAACAGCCATTTGGGGGCCATTTTCAGCCCCTTGTTCAGGTCATTTTTGGGGCCAAAAATGCCCCCCAAATGACCTGAAATGGCTCAGAAAATGGCCTGAAAATGGCCCAGAAAACAGCTCTGTTATTCTTTCATTCCTGGCATATTCCCTGTTTCCATGGAATCTTTCAATGTTGTATAACTGTTTTTCCTACAGCAATATCATTTTTTTTAAAATGTTGGGCATGGACTGAGAACCTAACCACCACTGATAATGATACCTAGTAATGAATCATCTGCTAGAAAACAACCAAGCTCAGAGATCACCAAGCTCCCTTCATGAAAATATGACTTATGGAGTTCTACCTTAGCTCTAAAAGGAATACTTGAGAGAGAAGCATTTTTGGACCCTGAAGTCCCTCCCATTCCCCTCCATTCTAGCCACTTGTCACCCATTCACTTTTCCATAGTATCTTTAACAGAACACCAAATTAACACAGTTGGAACGGGCCTTGTTGCTGTTGTTGTAAGTTGCAAAGTCGTGTCCGACCCATCGCGACCCCATGGACAATGTTCCTCCTGACCTTCCTGTCCTCTACCATCTTCTGGAGTCCATTTAAGCTCACACCGACTGCTTCAGGGACTCCATCCAGCCACCTCCTTCTCTGCTATCCTATCTCTGGTACCCTATCACCTTAGTCCTTCTTTTCATTGAGCTAGATATACTCAATTGCCTGCAACTGTTCTCCATATGGTTTAGCCTTCAGTCCTATCATCATCTTTGTTGCTCTTCTCTGCACTCTTTCAAGAGACCCAAATATTTTCTATATCATGGTGACCAAAAACGTTTTAGTGGTGAATGTGGACCTCTTGGTGAATGTGAGCCTCTCCAACGTTATTGGTAATCCCTTTCCAATAAATACAGTATCTTCAGTCTTGACAGCAGGAGGCACCAATTCCCTTGTCCCGGTGTCAACTCTCCTGCTTCCAAATCTGATTCTATTTAGGCAACTTGGCAGCACAATCCTACATTAGTTTGTTCTATCGAGACAGATCTTAATGGCACTTTTCCCCAGAAAGCTTTGCAGTCTCAGAAATGGAAGTTGGCTCAGACTCTTCCTATATTTATTAATGCTACCAGGCTGAGCATGTCTGTTCTTTATTTTTATTACCTCAGTTTATAGGTTCATCTCAAATTCATGATTTTGACTGCTTACAATGAAAAAGCTATATAGTTTGTCCTTTATACTTTGTTTATAGAAAGGACAAAACAATACAAAATATATAACCTATATAAAAACCATACAAACTATATGGCAATGGACCACATATAACTCCTAGTTCAAGGGTGCCCAACCACTGGGCCATAGCCCACTATTGGACTGTGGTCTATTCAGAACTGGACTGCATGACCAGTGGGCTGGCAGACATGCACAGGTGCACCAACAGGTTCTGAATCCACTTCTGGAGGACCGGTAGAGGAAATTTTGAGTAGTTCAGAGAACCGGCCAATCCCACCTCTGACTGGGCCTGCCCCTATCTCTTCTCAGCCTCCCATTGAGTCCCAGCTGATTGGCTGGGTTTTCTTTTGTTGCCCTGCACAGGAGGATGGAGCTGGAAAGCAGGTTGGTGGGGTGGGGAGGGAATGGAGATTTTGCAATATCCTTCCCCTGCCACGCCCACCAAGCCACACCACGCCCATCAAGCCAAGCCCACAGAATCGGTAGTAAAAAAATTTGAATACCACCACTGTGCCAGTTGCCTATTCATCTTAGTTGCTCTTCTTTGCACTCTTTATAGTATAAATTGAACATCTTTTTTGCTCTCATGGGAACCAAAACTGGACACAATATTCCAAGTGTGGTCTTACCAGTATAAAGTGATGCTAACACTTCATGGGATCTTGATAGTATCCTTCAGTTGATGCAGCCTAGGATTGCGTTGGCTTTTTTTGGCAGCTGCAGCACACATCTGGCTCATATTTAAATGGTTGTCCACTAGGACATCTCACAGTTACTACTGTTGAGTCAGACACCATCTTTTCTACACAGGTAGTCCTCGATTTAACAATGGTTCATTTAGTGACCGTTCAAAATTATAACGGCACTGAGAAAACTTATACCATTTTTCACACTTACGACCATTGCAGCATCCCTGCGGTTGACAATTGAATCCCATTTATGATGGTTGCCATGTCACGCGATTCCCTTTTGCATCCTTCTGACAAGCAAAGTCAGTGTCGAGTCCGAAATTGACATAAGTGTAGCCATTTTAGTTAGGCTTAGTATATATTCTTTTTCTTACTGTCTCTGTGGCAGTCATGGGGGGAAGGGGTTCGGGTTTGCCACATCCCTAAGGGGGGAGGAGTGGAGCTAAGGAGAGTTGTTTAGACTAGGTGATTCTTCTTCCTGTGGGAAAATGAGCTGTCCGTGCTTAGACCCTTGAGGTGGAGGTTTATGACATCAAGCAACATTGAATTACTTCTATTGGAGAATGTGACTTTTGAGGGGTTGCTTCTAACTTTTAATATTGTGGGTTAATTCCGCATTGTGTCAGATCAGGAATTACCATGGATTTTTGCCAATTTGATGCTTTCCTAAATAAAAGAAGTCTTTTTTGAATATAGATTTTGGCTTTTTTTTTTAATGGATTTCATCACTTGGAAACCCGACAGTCAGCGGAGAAACCAGATTCTCTGAACAACTGTGTTACTAATTTAAGAACTGAAGAGATTCACTTAACAACCGTGGCAAGAAAAGTCATAAAATGGGCCAAAGCTCACTTAACAAATGTCTCACTTAGCAACATAAATTTGGGGCTCAACTCTTGGTTGTAAGCTGAGGTCTCCCTGTGCTTGGGCATGTGGTTTTTCTTGCCTGCGTGTAAGACCTTACTTTTCTCACGGTTGAGTTTCATTTTGCTGGATAGGCACCGATGCTCAACTCTGCTGAGATCCTATCTTCTAAAGATCCTTGAGCCTATCTTCTAAAGAGATTCCTTTTGTCCTGTTGTTGCAGTGAGTTTCTCACTCCCTCAAAGACTCCAACTTACTCACTGGAATCCTTTGAGCAACTCCACTGCTGAATCATTCATACATGTTGTTGTCTTGGCGTCACTTTAAAAAAAAAAAAACCTTTTCCTTGCTACCTGTTCGGACAGAAACCATGCCTCATTACATAGTTACACTGCCCACCAGTGAGTAAGCGATGGTGCCTGTTGCAATGCTGCTTTCCATCACAAGTAGAGCTGACACTTCCCTCTTACACAACCCTCCTGGGTCTCAGTTGCAGCAGAAGTATCAACCAAGCTTATTTCTCTCATTGTGACGGTGGCAGAAAAGATTATTGGCAGTTCACTCCTTTCTGTCTAGGGCAGGGGTCTTCAAACTTGACAGTTTTTAAGACTTGTGGACTTCAACTCCCAGAATTCCTCCTCCAGTCATGTTAGCTTAGGAATTCTGGGAGTTGAAGTCCACAAGTCTTAAACTTGCCAAGTTTGAAGACCCTTGGTCTGGGACATAGCATATAAGCGTTGCTTGACCAGGGTTCAAAGAATGGTCTGGGATGCTACACATCCTCTTCACAAACAGTTTTCCTTGCTACCTTCTGGAACAGGGCTTCGTGGTATCCAGAACAGAACATCCAGATTCAGCCACAGTTTTGTTGCATACAGTATCCACCTACTATCCTCTTTCTGTTCTGTATTCAAAGTTTACATGAGTTAGGGGATAGATATGTGCATCTGTATGTATATAGCATATCTGTGGTGGCCTGACAGCCACCAGCCCCTCCAGCAGCCGAATCAGATGAGGAGGTGTGGAAATCAGGTCAGCATCAAGGCAACCTAAGAACTCCAAGGGGGAAGAAGGAATGGAACTGGCAGAGAGAGAGAGAGAGAGAGAGAGAGAGAGAGAGAGAGAAGCAGAGCCTGGGCTGTCCATCAGCCCTCAGATGGAGAATCAACAGCCCCCAGGTCTGGAGGTGGCTGATGAGGAAGAGGAGGAACAGCTCGGTCCAGTGCCTGACACATAGGTGCACAGATGGCAGAGGAGAGGAGAGCAGTGGAAATCTATGGGCTGGTCCTTGGGATGGAAGAGCCAGGTCTGGAGGTGGCTGATGAGGAAGAGGAGGAACAGCTGGATCCAGTGACTGACACGCAAATGCACAGAAGGCAGAGGAGAGGAGAGCAGTGGAAATCTATGGGCTGGTCCTTGGGATGGAAGAGCTACTGCTGCTAGCAAAGCCCCACCCTAGCTCTGGGGATAAAAGGCAGGGGTCAGAGATGAATAGATGTGGCAGACAACTGTTCATCTCCCTGCCGGACAGACCGGTTAGCCTGCAGTGAGAGAGAAACTTTTTGCTGGGGGCTGTTGGTGCTCCTAATAAAGGAATCATTGCTTCAACTACAGAGGATTTGTCTTGCTTGGGGAGCTGGGTCGGAACAATATCTATATGTGTGTTATGCAGGGGTGGGCTGCTGGGAATTCTCGGGGGTTTGGGAGGGCCCCTAACTAAGATTCTGTGCAGTTCAGAGAATCCCCAAATCCCACTCCTGGCTGGCCCCGCCCACCCTGCCCCCGCCCCTCCCAGGAGTCCCCACATGGCCCATTTTGGATGCAGGTAAGTGCAGGGCATGCACGGAGGCTCAGGAAGGGCAAAAAACAGGCCTCCCGGAAGTTCGGAAAGGCCAGAAATGGGCCCGTTTCTGGCTTCCAGAGAGACTCCGGAGCCCAGAGAGGCCATTTTCACCCTCCCGAAGGCTTGAGGAAAGTCTCCGGAGCCTGGTGAGGGCAAAATCAACGCCCCCCTTGCCATGGTGCAGGAGGCCGACTAGGCCACACCCACCATGGTCACGCCCACCCAGCAAGCAGGCAGAGAACCCATTGCTAAAAATTTTGTCACCCACTGCTGGTGTCATGTATGTGTACATTTTTGAGAGCAGGCAGCAGGATTTCGTTTTTAATGTGTGCCAGAGTCCCACGGGGGAAAAAATAACAAGAAAAGTTATCTGTTTATTATTTTCATTTTTGGCAGTCTCCCAGCCAGAGAGAACAGAGTCGCCAACCTGTTGTCATGGTATCTTCTTTCCAGGATGTTAAGGGCACACTGAAACTCTTCACCGGTGGATTTTTGGAGTGACAAAAGCCATTTGCAAAGAGAGAAGACGCTCAGGAACCAAGTCCAGTAAAATTGAGGCAGAAGGGGGAACAAATCAGCAGTCGGTTAGGAAATGGCGAAGATTAGGGAACCCCATTTGCTAAGCTGCTGCATTTTGGGGTGTTCCATTCCAGCAAATCTTGAATGGTGAATGGAAAAACAAATTAATTCTACTCCCTAACACCATTAGATCCAAGAGACAGAATCTGAATCAGAGGTGGTCTTCAGCAGGTTCTGACCAGTTCTGGAGAACCGGTAGTGGAAATTTTGAGTAGCTTGGAGAACCGGCAAATACCACCTCTGACTGGAGATTTTACAGTATCCTTCCCCTGCCACACCCACCAAGCCACACCCACAGAACTGGTAGTAAAAAAATTTGAATCCCACCACTGATCTGAATATTCAGCCAGTTTAGAGTATCACCTCGGATCTGATTAAGTGCAGTTCACCCTGGACTTACAACCTTTCATTTAATAACCATTCATTGTAACTTTGAATGGTCACTAAACAGAACTGTTGTGAGTCAAAGACACCCTGCATCTTACGTTTTATTCTGCACTGCACCATTTGGTGATCTAGTTCTTAGATGGTAATATTTTATGTTGCAAGGTAGAATGACTGCAACCGACAAATCTATTTAAAGCTGCAGGAGAAGAGGTATTTAAAATTCTAACAGCGCTATGTCATCAGATATGAAAATGACTGTTTACCCTAGAGATTGGAAAAGGGAACTTAGAGATATGCCAGTGAAGATGTGATGAACTGCTAATTACTGGAGTATTGGATTAATTCCTCGTGCAAGCAAGCAAAGTTTTATTTAGCACATTACTGAGAAGAATATTCTATCATGAACAGGCAGGTCTTAAAAAGAGATCAGGTAGCTAACATAAGGTTGGTAACAGGGGTGGGATTCAATTTTTTTAACAACCGATTCTGTGGCCGTGGCTTAGTTGGTGGGTGTGGCTTGGTAGTCATATTGTTGGCTGGGTGTGGCCAACTTAATATCACTCACATCGAGGCACGGACCTCCTCGCCTGGCCTCTCATGATTGTGGGGATGCTGCAACAGTTGTAAGAGTGAAAAATGGTCATAAGTCACTTTTTTCAGTGCCATTATAACTTTGAATGGTCACTCCATACAAGCAAAGTACCAGCAAAGGAGGGGGAAAAAACTCCAGAGACATTCCTGAGACAGGAAGTCTAGTCCTATCAAGAATGTAATAAGGGTTAACGGAGAGGCAGTTTCTGTAAGCAACCCCAGAATGTTTCCTTCCTGCCTTCCTTACAGGATTAGGCCAGTAATTTCTTCTAACAACCAGTTCTCTGAACTGCTTAGAATGTTAACAACCGGTTCTAGCAAATAGGAGCAAACTGGTAGAATTCCACCCCTGGTTGGTAATAAAGAGACCAAGATAATGTAAGGAAGAAGCATATCTTTGCTTTATTGATGAGAGCAAGGTCAATCGTACCAGAACATGGAGCATATTATGGTTAATGGGTTTTCAAAATACCTGTTTATTCCCCTGAGAAATGTTTGCAATATACAAGCAACCATTCTTGAGGGGAAAAAATTAGAATGATTCAGAGGAATGAAGGAAGTGTAAGAAAACCTATTGTCTAATTTTTAAAACAAAGTTAGAGTAGCAGGATCAGGAAAAAAAAAAGATAGCTGGGATCAAAACTAGAAAGCAAACCCTGAAATGTTTGAGACAAGCAAGCTATATCATTGGCTTAGCTAAAAATATTAGATTATGTTATTAGTTAGTTAGTTGACTTTATTGTCATTGCACCTTTTATAATGAAATTAAATGCCATCTTCAGTGTACATTGAAAGTATAAAAATAAAACACAAACATACCTCCTTCGCATTCGATACAATTGAATTGAAAACCGCTGGTATTGCATTCGTATTGTACTATACAGTAGAATTCAATATAGTTACTGCTCAGGGATAGAAGCTGCTTTTCAGCCTATTTGTCCTTGTTTTTATTATCCTGTACTGGCTGCCAGATGGTAACAGTTCAAAAAATGGTGCCTAGAATAATTTTATGAATATACTGTATTATATCATATTTGGAAGAACCCAACAGGGAAAAGGAAAATCTTAGTTAATCTTCAATATTGCAAAAGCGAATGTAATGTCAGTCAGCATGCTTAACGAATGCACAATTGATGGCAAAGAAATGAAGATGGCAATTTAGGGTTTTTTTTCAGAATTTAAGGACAAGATAAAAACAGATAAAAGGAAAAGGAAATTAACCCTATGATAGAAAGCAGTGTCAGACCTGACAAAATCATGACGAATCGAGATACCTCTGTGGTAACAAAGAATAGGCTAGCTAAATCAATAGTTTTTCCAACAGTAATATATGACTGAAAGCTGGACACTGAGAAAGAGTGCTGTCATGACCCGGTTGGAGTCTGAAACCGAGGAGGAAGACAAACAGCTGACAGGGAGGGGGAGTGTGGCTTCGTTGGCTGTGGAGGAAACTGGGGAAGGGCAAAGTGCGGCTGGGCAGAGCAGGGGAGAGCGAGTTCAGAGGAAGACCCAGGCCCTCTTCATCCTAGGGCATGCAGGGAGGAATGGAGAAGAGAGCAACGTGGGTTGTGTGGCTTACGGGGGAGGAGAGGGCCCTGATTCCCTTCATTAGCCACAACTGGGAATGAGAGTTTAAAAGAGATGCAAGCTGAATGTGGCCTCTGCTGGGAATAAACATGAGTTTATCTTGGGTTGACTTTGTTATCTGGCATGCTCCCAACTGGGTTGAATTACTGCCATTCCTTCATGTCTGGAATTCCTTCTCCTGCCCTGTCAGACTAATTGCATCATTTTGCCTTGTTTGGACTTATAGTTACAGTTTTTGTTGACCACGTTTTGGACTTGATTCTCTGCAGCCAAAGGCTGTTCCTGGTAGGGTAGGTAACCAGGGGACAAAAAGTAACCAGGGGGCAAAGTTGGAGCTAATAAAGGGACTCCTACTGATTATCTGACTGTGTTGCCTTTGTGCCACGCCCTGGATCGTCACAAGTGCAGAGAAAGAAGCTTTTATTGCCTTTAAGTTATGGATTTGAAGACCGTTAATAAAAGCACTGCGGTCTGCAAGAACATCCAATCAATCAGTCCTGAAGGAAGTAAAGATTGGCAGCTTCCCCAAGTTAATGATGAGCAAGCAGGAACTGAAATACTGTTGTGATATATGTAGATGATGGATAAGAAAAGAAAATGTATGACTACGTTTGGCAAGGTCAAGAGAACAGGTGGATAGATGGGATTGAGAAGATTGCTAGAAGGTCCTTGGAAGAGCCAGATGTGATGACTGGCAGTCCTCGACTTACAACCACAATTGTGACCAAAATTTCTGTTATTGGGTAAAACATTTGTTAAGTGAATATTGCCCTATTTTACGACTTTTCATGCCACACTTGTTAAGTGAATCACTGTGGTTGTTAAGTTAGTAACACAGTTATGCGGATCTGGCTTCCCCATTGACTTAGTGTCATGCCCCTGTTGGAATCTGATTCTGAGGTAGAGGTGAAACAGCTGACAGGGAGTGGGAGTGTGGCTCCCATGGCTGTGGAGGAAACTGGGGAAGAGCATGGCCGGCTGGCCTTTCAGAGGAAGACACAGGCCCACCCCCTCTTCATCCTAAGGCATGCAGGAAGGAATGGATAAGGGAGCAATGTGAATTGCATGGTTTACAGGGGAGGAAAGGGCCCTGATCTCCTTCATGGGCTGCAGCTGGGAAGACTGTTTAAAAGGGCAAACAGCGCAGGCAAAGTTCCTGGAAGCAAAGGGTGAAATTATTCTGGTCTGTCAAGTCATATCTGAGTTCTGGCATCCTCCCAAGTGTGTGTATTTCATTATCCTTTGACGTCTTCAATCCCTTATCCTGCCCTGTCTCGTTAATTGCTGAAGTGTGGTTTGTGTTGGTTTTTCTTTATGATTTATATGTATTTTGAGTTTGGATGGAATTTCTTCCCTTTAAAAACTGTTCTTGGGAGAGTTTTTTCTCCAGCTGAAGGTAACTGGACATTGGAGGCCAAGTTGGAGGAATTAAAGGGACTTATTTTTGTGACTTTGTTGCTTTTGTGCATCACACTTGGTTTGTGAAAGGGTCACAAAAGGGGATCCCGTGAACTTTAGGACACAGCAACAGTCACAAATATGAACCAGTGGCCAAACATTTGAAATTTGATTATGTGTCCGTGGGGATGCTGAAAAGGTCATAACTGTGAAAAATGGTCCTAAGTTAACTCACCTTTTTAATGCAGTAGTCACTAAACAAACTGTTGTAAGTCAAGGACTACCTGTATTAGAGGCAGATCACAAGGGTGACCATTTGTCTAGGCAGCCATGAATAATGGAGAGGTCTCACTGAATGGCACCTAGTTCCTCAAACCCCTTGACTTTCTCTTAGGGGAAACAGTATCATATCCAAAACCTTGTTGACAAAGATCCATATTGTTGTGGTTTGCCGGCAGCAGGTGCAGACAGCTGAGGTCTCTGAGAGCGAGGACTCAGATGAGGGGCCCGCATGTAATGCAGGAATGGGGCCAGGACTATCGGAGAGTGGGGTGCTGCCTTCAGAGATCGTGGAGTCTGGCAGCAGTGACGAAGAGGACCCCAGGGTGCCTGTGCCCAGAGCATGTGCGCGCAGGGCTGCTCGAAGGAAAGAGCAGTTGAAGCAGCACAGGCAACTCAGGAGTAAGGCTGCAAGGCTCTTCCCATAAGGGATAAAAGCCAGCCTTTGGGGTTGGCTTCTTTGCAGGAAGCAAAGAACTCCAAGTTCTTGTGGAAGTTCTGTCTGTTCTGGTTCATGTTTGGAGACTTGTGGTTTGGAATATTTCCCTGCAATTAATCTTGTAATCTTGGCAGCCTTTCGTAACCTTGAAAGGGCTTGCTCTTATCTGGGACAATTTGTTTTAATGACTCTTGGCTGTGAATGAACGGAATTCACAGAGACACATTAAAAAGGTTTGCTTTTATATATACTTTGTGTTTTTTTTATTTGAACGAGGCTTGGGTCAGAACACATATCGTCAAAACTATGGCTTTCCCAGTAGTGAGAGTTGGACCATAAGGAAGGTTGAGCACTGAAGAGCTGATGCTTTTGAGTTGTGGGGTTGGAGAAGGCTCTTGAGGTTCCCTTGGGCTGCCATGAGATCCAATCAGTCGATCCTCAAGGAAATCAATTTCGACTGTTCTCTGGAAGGACAGATCCTGAAGCTGAAGCTCAAAGACTTTGGCCATCTAATGAGAAGACTCCTTGGAGAAGATCCTAATTTGAGGAAAGATGGAAGGCAAAAGAAGAAGGGGAGGTCAGAG
Source organism: Pseudonaja textilis (assembly GCF_049901715.1). NCBI lineage: Eukaryota > Metazoa > Chordata > Lepidosauria > Squamata > Elapidae > Pseudonaja > Pseudonaja textilis. Next base: position 20,567,623 of record NC_141994.1, on the reverse strand, counting down.
GATGAGGTGGTTAGCTGGTGTCCTCAAAGCGAAGAACATGAGTTTGGGCAGACTCTGGGAGATAGTGGAGGACAGAGGTGTGTGGTGTGTCCATTGGGTCATGAAAAGTCTGACCCAACTTAGCAACTGAATAACAAGTCATATCCAAGAGATGGGAGCATATAAGAGTTGAGATTCAACATTCACAAGAAATTATATAGTTTGTGACAACTTGTAGAAAATTTTGGGCAGATATTCTAAAAATTCTTGCTTTTCAATCTTAGTGCTGCAGCAATTTAACAAAAAACAAAAAACAAAACCCAACAGATTCCTTGTAATCTCCTGAAAAATAGGCACCGTTTCCAATTGCAGCCTGCCTTTGAAACGGAAAATGATGCAAACAGAAAGGCATAGGTATGTTACTCAAGCAGTGTTGTAACGTGAATAAAAAGTTAGTCAATCTTCTGGGAAGCCTTTTGTGTAAATCTACCTGTCAACTTCCTGATTATACCGAGCTCGTCCAAGGTGAAAAACATCAATTCCTCAAGAGCCTGTCAGATGTCACAACTCTATTTATTCCATCAGTAACTGGCGAAACCTGCCTTCAGGCAAAACAGAATAATGAGGAGTATCTTCCTTTGCTCTTCGGCATGGATGAGATCAGCAAAGAGAACTTTCCTTGGTTCCTCCAGCCAAGTGGAAGCTATTAAAATCCACTCTGGGACACTTTCATCAATAACTGTGGAAGAAAGGCAGCATTAGCGTCATTATTCTCATCTTCGCCTTGCCTTCTTATGACTATAACTTTGTGGTTTGCATCTTACAATTTATATTGTTTACTTAGTATCCTACTTAGTATGATTTATGTGGATTACTGATTTAGTATTCATGACTATCACTAATGTATTTTTACCATGACTACGATAATGATCTATCACTACTGTTGTATGCACACTGAGAGCTTATGCACTGGAGACAAATTCCTTGTGTGTCCAGTCACACTTGGCCAATAAAGAATTCTATTCTATTCTATTCTATTCTATTCTATTCTATTCTATTCTATTCTATTCTATTCTATTCTATTCTATTCTATTCTATTCTATTCTGTTCTATTCTATTCTATTCTCCATTCCATATTTTCTATTCTATTCTATTCTATTCTATTCTATTCTATTCTAATCAGTTCGGTTCGGTTCTACTCTACTCTACTCTACTCTAGTCTAGTCTAGTCTAGTCTAGTCTAGTCTAGTCTATTCAGACATCCACAATGGAAGTTCTTCCTCCTTCTCTGTTTTTTCTGGAAAGACATTGGCTGGTGGGTCAAAATGTTCTCCCTTTTTTGGCACCATGACAGGTGCTGAAAAGAAGGATGGCACCCATTTCTAGGAGCGACTAGACATTTTTAAAAAATTTCAGGAGAATTCCATCATCTGCTTCAGGGAGTCCTCAACTTACAACAGCTTGGTTAGTGACCATTCAAAGTTACAACGGCACTGAAAAATGTGACTTATGATCATCTTTCCACAGTTACGACTTTTGCATCATTCCTGTGGTCCTGTGACCAAAATTCAGCCTCTTGGCAACTGACTCATATTTATGACAGTTGCTGCAGAGGTGGTCTTCAGCAGGTTCTGACCAGTTCTGGAGAACCAGTAGTGGAAATTTTGAGTAGTTTGGAGAACTGGCCAATACCACCTCTGACTGGCCCCGCGCCTATCTCTTCTCTGCCTCCTATTGAGTCCCAGCTGATCGGCTGGGTCTTCTTTGGTTGCCCTGCACAGGAGAACGGAGCTGGAAAGCAGGTTAGTGGGGTGGGGAGGGAATGTGGATTTTGCAGTACCCTTCCCCTGCCACGCCCACCAAGCCACACCCACCACACCATGCCACACCCACCAAGCCACACCCACCACGCCATGCCACACCTACCAAGCCATGCCCACAGAACCGGTAGTAAAACAAATTGAATCCCACTACTGAGCAACATACATTCTTATAGAAATGAGAAATAAGAGTACGGTACATTTTTAAAGGAACTGCATTACAGCACTACAGCCACCTTCAAACCATGAGGCCAAACTCATTTGGGAAACGGATTTTGGAATATCTGCTTAGTAGCAGCCCTGGTAATAACACTTAATACTCCAAGAAGGAACATGGAGATGGCAAATGTTTGCCTAGCACCACAGTTTCTGCTTTTATGTGGCATTCTGTTGACCTCCTGTTGGTATTCCATATAATTTATCTTTCAAAGGGCAGTGACTGACCTTTTCATGACCCAAGATAAGGAGGAAGCTGGCTGAGACTCCATAAGAGGCTGGCTTGGACTTCATGGCATCCTTCCAGCTGGGAGACTAGTCTTTTGCCAAAATAAAGTTGAAAAGGGTAAGGAGGAACTATTGGACCATTAGCCAAGGGCTGACTATTGACTTCCAGACAGTAACTTTCATTCTCGCCTCAATCTGGAAGAACAGCTGTCGAAAATGGATTGTTGGTTTCATAGGTCAGATTAATAGTAAAGAGGAATAGCTTTCTAGCAGTGGTGGGGTTCAATTTTTTTTTACTACTGGTTCTGTGGGCGTGGCTTGGTGGGCGTGGCTTGGCTTGGTGGGCGTGGCTTGGCTTGGTGGGCGTGGCTTGGTGGGCATGGCAGGGGACGGATACTGCAAAATCCCCATTCCTTCCCTACTCCTGGGGGAAGGTTACTGTAAAATCCCCATTCTCTCCCCACCCCACTAACCTGCTTTCCAGCTCTGTTCTCCTGTGCAGGGCAACCAAAGAAGACCCAGCCAATCAGCTGGGACTCAATGGAAGACAGAGAAGAGATGGAGGCGGTGCCAGTCAGAGGTGGGATTTGCCGATTCTCTGAACTACTCAAAATTTCCGCTACCGGTTCTCCAGAACTGGTCAGAACCTGCTGAATGCCACCTCTGAATGAAAGGGCTTTGGGATTCCTATTTATGGCTCTGCTTCAAGGAGGTAGATCTTTGTTATGTAGAATAGACTGGCCCAGGCCTTAATGGCCCATTAACAAAGGTGGGGCTGAGTTTCTGCCTCTCTAAGTTTCTACTTCTCTTTTAGGGGAAATATTCTGCCTTTTTAATATATCCTAAAATATTTCCACCTGCTGAATACCACCTCTGCTTTCTAGTATGTCACAGCCTGTTTTGTCCTGGTTTAATTTCGGCTTGATCTCCTTCCCCAGGAACATCCATGGGTGTCACTTCCAAAGTGTAGGTGGCTTTCTTACAGCAGATCATCCTAATTTTCCTGCTGGGTCCCTTTCATCTGGCTTCAGTCAGTGTGCCTCAGGATTATGCAGTCACAATGCTGAATCGAAACATGTCCTCAGCAAAACCATTGAGTGGGGTTGGTCGTAGCGCTTGGGCAAGGAGGTTGTATGGATGAGGCCTCAGTAACACACAATAACCCCGACTGCTCACAGAAATGATGGGTCTTCTTCTCAGCAGACCACGACCAAAGGTCCAGGGACAGCATCTTATTAATTCTATGCGGGCACAATTGTCCTAATTCCACTGAGAATAAAGGGGACTCGAGCAGCCTTGGAGGGTGGCAAATTTATTTATTTATTTATTTATTTGATTTGATTTGATTTGTCAATCATTTACAAAATAATAGGTATAAGTATAAACATAAGTAAGAATACAGAAAATAGGTACAATTAAATGGGGACAATAGGACAGGGACAGTAGGAATGATGGTGCGCTTATGCACGCCCCTTACAGACCTCTTAGGAATGGGATGAGGTCAATAGGGGTTAGTTTGAGGTTAAAGGAATGGGGGATTAGTTAGAGAATGTAACCATAGAGTCAGGTAGTGCATTGCAGGCATTGACCACTCTGTTGCTGAATTCGTACTTTCTGCAATCGAGTTTGAAGTTTGTACATTGAATTTGTATCTGTTGTGTGCTCTTGTATTGTTGGGGTTGAAGCTGAAGTAGTCATTGACTGGTAGGACCTTGTAGCAGGTAATTTTGTGTACTACGCTTAAGTCTAACCGTAGGCGCCGTAGTTCAAGATTGTCCAAGCCCAAAATCTCAAGCCTGGTGATATAGGGTATTTTGTTGCGTGCAGAGGAGTGTGGTACTCTTCTCGTGAAATACTTCTGGACTCGCTCAATTGTATTAATGTCTGTGCGGATTCCAGACAGATGAGCTGTACTCGAGTATAGGTCTAGCAAAGGTTTTGTATGCCCTAGTTAGCAATTCAATATTTCCAGAGGAGAAACTTCGTAAGATTAGATTTACAACTTTTAATGCCTTTCTGGCTATGCCACAGGGAAAATGGGGAGAACTGGGCTTCACAAATTTTAGCAACGGGTTCTCTGCCTGGTTGCTTGGTGGGCGTGGCCTAGTCGGCCTCCTGCACTATGGTGGTGGGGGGGTGTTTTTGCCCTCCCTGGGCTCCAGAGACTTTCCTCAAGCCTCCAGGAGGACGAAAATGGCCTCCCCAGACTCCGGAGGCTCTCTGGAAGTCAGAAATGGGCCCCTTTCCGGCCTTCCTGACTTCCGGCAGGCCTGTTTTTCGCCCTCCCCAAGCCTCTATGTGCGCCCTACACTTACCTGCGTCCAAAATTGGCCACCTGGGGACTCCTGGAAAGGGAAGGGTGGGCTGGGCAGAGCCAGACGGGAGTGGGATTTGGGGGTTCTCCAAACTGCGCAGAATCTTAGTTAGGGGCTCTCCCGACCCCTAAGAACCTCCAGCTGCCCATCCCAGGATCCGGGCCTCCAGAAGTATCTCCAAGTGGCAGAAAGACTGGTGAATTTAAGTCATGCCCAGATAAGAATGAGACATTTATGGGGAGATTCTAAAGCTCTCTGAATATTGTGGGTACCAGCCCTGATTCTTCAAGTTATGCTTATTTCAATTGTTATGTTTTAAACTGTCAGTAACCTGTGCTCTCCCTCTCCTCATTTTTTTTTTTTTAATAAAGGAGTGAATTTTGCAGGAAGAAGGAACCTGTCACGGGGAGTGTCTGAGGTCAATTTCAGACAGGCAGTTCAAAACCATTTTATGCAAAGAGGAGAGAGTAAGTCATAAAACCATCCACATGAACTCCCTGACCTTCTCTATATTAAAAAAACAACAACCAGTCATTAACTCTGTCAGCTAATTAACAGAGCGGACAGAACATCAATCAATGTACTGTTGGAAGAAATATCCTTCTGGGTTCAGTTCCAAGTGGGGAAAAAGGCACTGGAAACATGGAGGCTGTTTGGAAAGATGGTTTAATGGTGGACAGGACCACATGGCTTGGAGCTCCAAAGTGAAAAGGATGATCACGTGCTTCAGGATGTTGGGTGAAAGAAAAGAAGGGTGGGCCAAGATGCTGAGAGACCCTTAGTTATTTATCCTCTGTTGGGTTCCACCATAGTGTTTCCTGTTCCTGTGTAAGAAGTGTATCCCATTAGCTGTCAGACTCCCAGGGTCGGGGGTCTAAGCTAACTCAGCTAGCTTTGTCTGGAGTCTGGACCTGAGTGCTGGCTGATGCAATCTTCCCAAGCCAGGTGGTGAGATAGGTAGAGGGCTTTGTTATGTGGAATATTCTTGCCCAGGCCTTAATGGCCCTCCCATTAACAAAGGTGAGGGGCTGAGTTTCTGGTCCTGAAGTAAGTTTCTGCTTCTGAGTTTCTACTTCTCCTTTTAGGGAAAATATTCTGCCTTTTTAATATATCCTAAAGTATTTCATTTTTCTAGGAGCGAGGTGGGTGCTAACTTCCTACAATACTAAAGATCTTTGATGGGAAATAATAAGGAGAACAGACTGGAGCACGTAAATCTACATCTCCCTCTGTCATCCCAGGTCCTCCCTCTCTCAAACATGTGTCCTAAACTGATTTCTGGAGGTAGGGATGGATCAGCCATTCCTGAAAGAAGATTTCTCTCCTCTCTCCCACCGGGCATTTAATAAGTCAAAATAAATTTTGGTTTCCTCCAAAATTCTCGTTTTAGTCCTGGGCAAGTTAGCAAATCAAAGAAGCTTCCGAACTAAATGGAGTGAGCAGGGGCTGCCCCTGGCCAGGACTTCCTCGAAGCACAACCATTATCAGTGGATTCAAGAGGTGATAGTGGTTAGTTTGTAATATGGAAGATGACCCAGATCTAGTCATTGAATCATCCAGGAGCCTCCCCTTGGAATAATTACTTCCTCCCAAGTCAACAAACTCCTGACTTTATGATTCTCCCTCTTCTTCTGCCTTCCTTCCATGGTTTCTGAAAACCATTTCTTCACCTCTCTCTCTCTCTCTCTCTCTCTCTCTCTCTCTCTCTGTTGAAGAAGATCCTCAGTCATCCAGATAGAACAGGGGTGGGCAAACTACGGCCCGGGGGCCACATCCGGCCCGTTGGTCTTTTTAATCCGGCCCACCAAAGATTGGTACAGAATTAAGGTTTGATGTGAATGATTGAATGATCGCATTCATTTGATTTTGACTTGTAATGATAGGCATTTCGACACCAGGTGGCGGCCCATCTGTCAAATTTTAAAAGTCAATGAGGCCCCCGAGCCAAAAAGTTTGCCCACCCCTGAGATAGAATCATCCGGAAGTTGAGTCCTGGCAACTGGATTTCCTATTGGTATGAAACATTTTGCTCCTTAGCCAAGTGGCTTCTTCAGTCTGGGCAGGACATTTAAGTCCCCAGGACGATCAAGAACACAGATTCAGCCATTTCGATTCAGAATAGAGCTGGAAGGGACTTTGGTCAAGCTGGAGACCCTATACCATTTCAGACAAGGGGCTGGCCAGTCTCTTCTTAAAAACCTCCAATGATGAAGCATCCAGAACTTCTGTAGGGCAAACTGTTCCACCGGTTGATTGTTCTCACTGATAGGAAATTTCTCCTTAGTTCTAGGTTGCTTCTCTCCATGGTTAGTTTCCATGCATTGTTTCCTGTCTTGTTGCCTTCAGGTGCTTTGGAGAATAGCTTGGCCCCCTCTTCTTTGGGGCAGCCCATCAAATCCTGGAATACTGCTATCATGTCACCCCTTCTTTTCTCTAGACTAGCTAAACCCAAATCCTGCAACCGTTCTTGGTATTGTTGGGAGTTAGCACCTACCCCTCTCCTAGAAAATTGAAATTTCCTAGGAAATATTAAAAAGGCAGAATGTTTCCTCTAAAAAGAGAAGTAGAAACTCAGAAGCAGAAACTCAGCCGCTTCCCCACCTTTGCTAATGGGCCATTACTCTGGCCTAGGCCAGCCTATTTTACGTAACAAAGATCTTCAGGTAGAGCTCTAGGAATTGGGCGAAGCCCTTTTATTACATCATCATCCAGCAAGGCTCAACCAAGCCTGGGACTCAGGACAGCCTATAGAGTTGCCCCTGCATGGCCCCATGGGAGTCTGACAACCAATCAGAATACAAGCTCCAATTCAAATCCCAACAGAGGGTATAAAAACCAGGGACTTTCAGCATCTCCTTCCTTCTTCCTTCACCCAAGGCATGTGAACCTGTCCACCATTAAACCATCTTTCCAAGCAGTCACCATGTTCCCAGTGTCTTTCTTCCCCACTTGGAACTGAACCCAGAAGGGTATTTCTTCCAACAGTATATTTTAATCTCTAGGCCTTTAATCATCTGAGTTGCTCTGCTCTGCACTTTTTTCCAAAGTCTCAACATCTTTTTTGTATTGTGGTCACCAAAACTGGATGCAAAAACCAAAGGAAAAAAAAACAAGAAAGTTCAGTTGCCTCTTGAAAATGCATCTTTGGGACCAGCTCAGGAAGGGCTGTTTTTCACAACCTAGACATGATGACATGATGGAGGGTGTTTCACCATTTGTCACAAGAGGCTTCTGTCATGGAAGGGAAGACTCAGTAATCCCACGCAGCATCTAGAGGAAATTTCCTGGTAACCAAGAATGCATCACTCAGCTTCTTGCAGAGGAGGGTGAGCTTTTTTTTCCCATTAGGCATCCAGAAATTTTGGAAATCAAGAAGTTGCTTGTTTGGGTTGTTCCAACTGCTATTTTGACAGCAGCACTCACCTTCTTAAAGTGAGTTTTCAAAACCTAATCATGGCAAGTGAACCACCCCCCCAAAAAAAATCTGGTTAGAAAGTTGCAACTCACATTTGTCAAATTCAGAATTCAAACAGTACAGGTGAAACTCGACAAATTAGAATATCGTGCAAAAGTTCATTTATTTCAGTAATGCAACTTAAAAGGTGAAACTAATATATGAGATAGACTCATTACATGCAAAGCAAGATAGTTCAAGCCGTGAGTCTATCTCATATATTAGTTTATATATAGTTTATCTCAGGGGTGGGATTCAAATTTTTTAACAACCGGTTCTGTGGGCGGGGCTTAGGTGGTGGGCGGGGCTTGGTGGTCATGTGACTGGGTGGACATGGCTTGGTGGTCATGTTATTGGCTGGGCGTGGCCAACTCAATATCACTCACATCGAGGCGCGCATCTCCTCGCCTGGCCTCTCATGACTGTGGGGATGCTGCAACAGTCATAAATGTGAAAAATGGTCATAAGTCACTTTTTTCAGGGCCATTGTAACTTTGAATGGTCACTCCACACAAACAAAGTACCAGCAAAGGAGGGGAAAAAAACTCCACAGACGTTCCTGAGACAGGAAGTCTAGTCCTGCCAAGAATGTAATAAGGGTTAACAGAGAGGCAGTTTCTGTAAGCAACCCCAGAATGTTTCCTTCCTGCCTTCCTTACAGGATTAGGCCAGTAATTTCTTCTAACAACCGGTTCTCTGAACTGCTTAGAATGTTAACAACTGGTTCTAGCAAATAGGTGCGAACTGGAAGAATTCTACCCCTGGTCTATCTCATATATTAGTTTTACCTTTTAAGTTGCATTACTGAAATAAATGAACTTTTGCACTATATTCCAATTTTTTGAGTTTCATCTGTAAAGTTCTTAGGGAACTGGAAACTAAAACATATAAAGAACAGTTGCTGGAATTGGGTATATCTAATCTTATGAAAAGAAGGACTAGAGGTGACATGATAGCAGTGTTCCAACATCTCAGGGACTGCTACAAAGAACATGGAGTCAAGCCCAGGGGCGGGCTGTTGGGGGCTCGCAGGGGCTCGGGAGAGCCCCCAGCTAAAACTCTATAGGGTTCAGAGAGCCCCCAATAATCTCAGAAAGACAAGCAGCAAGGGAAAGCTCTTAATAGGCTTAATTGAACCTCTGGGCATTCAGCCAAGAGCATTTCACACCTCGTCAAAGTATTGCAAGCTAGATGAACAATTCACTCAGTGCTTGCGAGGGGGAACCATTGAGAAAAATCAAATAACATAGCCCAGTGGTGGCTAACCTTTTTGGGCTCCCATGCTAAAAACTGCACACGCTCTCGCTCTCGTGCCAGCACCCAGAAGGCAATGAGTGTGCCCCCCATACTCTCTGCACATGCATACACGACTCCCCCATATGCGCCATGTGCCTTTGTGCGTGCGCGCATGTCTCCCTCCCCTCCCGCTCCCTGTGTATGTGTGCCAGATACCCGACAATCAGCTGTTGGGCAGGCGATGTGTGCGTATGCGCAGTGGGGCTCTTCCGGGCAATCTCTCTGCATGCCACTTCTGGCACATGTGCCATAGGTTCACCATCACAGATCTATCATCTATCTATGTTGGCGCAGTGGTTAGAAAGCGGTATTGCAGGCTAGTTCTGCTGACTGCCAGCAGTTCAATGCTGACTGGCTCAAGGTTGGCTCAGCCTTCCATCCTTCCAAGGTGGGTAAAATGAGGACCCAGATTGTTTGAAGGCAATATGATGACTCTGTAAATGGCTTAGAGGGGGCTGTAAAGCACTGTGAAGCGGTATATAAGTCTTTTTTTTAAATAAACTTTATTAATCTTTTATAACTTTAAAAACAAACAAAAAGTGTACATATCTTGACATGAACAGTTTGTGGCATTCATCTTATACTACTATTTTGTGCGTTATTTACAAATATATACAATTTATGTGAATGTTAGAATTTAACATTAATTTATATATTGCTTATCGTTAATCTTCCCATCTTCCGTCTATCTTAGCTCAATCCAGTCATAGGATTTTCCCCAAATCCTATAATACTCAGACTCCTCATTCTCTTGTAACATCTGTGTATACAAGCTGCTTGTAAGTCTAAGGACTGTTGCTGTTACTACAGACAGTGACTAAACAAACTGTTGTAAATTGAGGACTACCTGCATTTACCAGTGTAGCAAATGTCCTGCAGAGAAACTGCCTGTATTTTTCTTCCCCCAATGGCTAAATGTAGGGGAAAGAAACCTTGGTAGAGCCCAGGCTGACTCTCAGCACACCCTATTCCGCAAGCTGGAAAATGACGTAGCTCTTTCGGGGTGGGGATTTTCCCCTTGTGCAAGACAGTGCATGTCACTCATTGTGAAGAACCAGCCTTGCGACAGCCACTTGTCACACACACACACACACACACACACACACACAAATCCAAACAATCGTGGCTTTTTCCCAGGGTAATTTTAAACCAGCGATTAGATAACCTCCTTGGCTAAATTTAGACTCTTCCTCAGTCTTCCTTTGCCCATCTGTTCTACTTTTTATTTGCTCTTCCCTTTGCTGCTCTTCCTGAAAATTACGAGAGAGCTAATTGCAGGTAGTCCTTGATTCACAGACACAACTGAGCCCAGAATTTCGGTGGCTGAGGGAAACGTTGGATAAGTGAACTTTGCCCCATTTAACAACTCTCCTCACCACAGGTGTTAAGCGGGTGGCTGCAGCTGTTAAGCTTAATAACATGGCTAAGTGAATCGGGCTTCCCCGTTGACTTTGCTTGCACCGTGGGATGCTGCCAAGGTTGCAAGAGAGAGGGAGGAAAGCTGGAAAGAAAGAAAGAAAGAAAGAAAGAAAGAAAGAAAAGAAAGGAAGGAAGGAAGGAAGGAAGGAAGGAAGGAAGGAAGGAAGGAAGGAAGGAAGGAAGGAAGGAAGGAAGGAAGAAAGGTGGGAAGGAGGGAGAAAAGAAAGAGGAGGGGAAGGAAGGAAAGATAGAAAGAAAGAAAGAAAGAAAGAAAGAAAGAAAGAAAGAAAGAAAGAAAGAAAGAAAGAAAGAAAGAAAGAAAGAAAGAAAGAAAGAAGAGGGAGGGAGGGAGAAAAGAAAGAGGGAGGGGGAAGGAAGGGAGGAAGGAAGGAAAGAAAGAAAAAGGAAGAAAGGGAGGGAGGGGGAAAGAAGGAGGGAGGGAGGAAGGAAAGAAGGAAGGAAGGAAGGAAGGAAGGAAGGAATGGGGAAGGAAGGAAGGAAGGAAGGAAGGAAGGAAGGAAGGAAGGAAAGAAAGAAAGAAAGAAAGAAAGAAAGAAAGAAAGAAAGAAAGAAAGAGAGGAGGGAGAAAAGAAAGAGGGAGGGAGGAAGGAAGGAAGGAAGGAAGGAAGGAAGGAAAGAAGGAAAGAAAGAAAGAAAGAAAGAAAGAAAGAAAGAAAGAAAGAAAGAAAGAAAGAAAGAAAGAAAGAAAGAGGGTGGAGAAAGAAAGTGGGAAGGAGGGAGAAGGAAAGAAAGAAAGGGAGGGAGGAAAGTAGGGGTGGGAGGAAGGAAACAAGGAAGAAAAGAAAGAGTATGAGGGGGAAGCCGTTAAGTTAGTCACATGGTCGTTAAGCAGATCTGGCTGAAGGAATCATGTAACCTTGGGTCATAAGTATGAGTCAGTTGCCAAGCATCTGAATTTTCAGCGTGATCATGGGGAACGCTGTAAAGGTCTGTGAAAAACGGCCATAAGTCACATTTTTCGGTGCCGTTGTAACATCGAACGGTCACTAAATGAACTGTTGTAAGTTGAGGACTGGCTGTGACTCCTTCTTTCCACTGTTTGCTGGTGTAGATACTCCTAAGTGCCTTTCCCTTTGATTAAACACCAATAACTAGAATAATAGGATTCTTTTATTGGCCAAGTGTGGTTGGACACACAAGGAATTTGTCTTTGGTGCAAATGCTCTCAGTCTACATAAAAGGAAAGATACATTTGTCAAGAGTCAAGAATCATAAGGTACAACCATTAATAATAGTCACAGGGTACAATAAGCAATCAAATCATACTAGGAAACAGTCAATAAACAGGATAGGCCTTCTTGGTTTTTTCTCGTGTACGGTAATGTTGCCAAACCAGTCCAACTAGCATGGGGGGTGGGAAAAAAATATGACACATTCCACAGGGCCCCGTGAAATTGAACAGCCAGCAAAAGCTCCCAGATGGAGAGTTGGTGATCACGGTATCTATTTACTCACTCCATTTATCGGCTGCTGTTTGCTGCTCAAAATGAAGACTGGATAACTGTCCAACTATTTACAAAGTCTGCGCTACTATTACTGTTAATCTTCTCATCACTCCTTATCCCCCATCCCCTCCCACTTGTGACTGTAGGACTGTAACTTTGTCGCTTGTATCCTTGGGATTTATATTGACATGTTTCCTAGTATGATTTGATTGCTTATTGTACCCTATGACTATTATTAAGTGTTGAACCTTATGATTCTTTATGAATATATCTTTTCTTTTATGTACACTGAGAGCATTTGCACCAAGACAAATTCCTTGTGTGTCCAATCACACTTGGCCAATAAAAGAATTCTTATTCTATTCTATTCTATTCTATTCTATTCTATTCTATTCTATTCTATTCTATTCTATTCCATTCCATTCCATTCCATTCCATTCCATTCCATTCCATTCCAACTCAGCACCCCCCCCCAAAAAAAAAACCTTTGTTAATGGGCCATTAAGGCCTGAGCTAGTCTATTCTACGTAACAAAGATCTACCTCCTTCAAGGCAGAGCCACAATAGGAATCGCAAAGCCTTTTCATTCAGAGGTAATATCCAGCCGGTTCTGAGCAGTTCTGGAGAACCGGTAGCGGAGATTTTGGGTCATTCAGAGAACCGGCAAATCCCACCTCTGACTGGCCCCGCCCCCATCTATTCCCTGTCTCCCATGGAGTCCCAGCTGATTGGCTGGGTTTTCTTTGGTTGCCCGGCACAGGAAAACGGAGCTGGAAAGCAGGTTAGTAGGGTGGGGTGGGAAGTGGGATTTTGCAGTATCCTTCCCCTGGAATGGGGTGGGAATAGAAGTCCCAGCTGGGACTCAATGGGAGGCAGAGAATAGATGGGGGTGAGGCCAGTTAGAAGTGGGATTTGCCAGTTCTCCAAACGACTCAAAATTTCCACTACCGGTTCTCCAGAACTGGTCAGTACAAGCTGAATACCACCTCTGCTCTAAGCGATCGTAAAAAGAAGGCAATCTGAGGTAGCAATCAAGACCTATAGCTGTGCATTAAAATGGAGAATTCTACGCTGTTACAAAATTCACATTGATAAAGGAGAATATTTGTAGCTCAGGGTTGAAATGAGGGGTCCTTCACATTCTCTGCAATGGTGGGATTCAATTTTTTTGATTACCAGTTCTGTGGGCACAGTGTGGTGGACGTGGCAGGGGAAGGATACCGTAAAATCTCCAGTCAGAAGGTGGTATTTGCCGGTTCTCTGAACTACTCAAAATTTCCGCTACCGGTTCTCCAGAACGGGTCGGAACCTGCTGAATCCCACCTCTGACTCTCTGAGTTTGGTTGTTTCCTTGCAGACATTTCTTTTTTTTAATAAATGTTATTAAGTTTTCAAATGTTAAAAACAAAATAAAACTTGATACATTATTATCAAGATATCTTTTGCATCTCCTCACATTTTTCAGTATGTATATTTACTTATTCCTTTACCATTACATCTTACTCTTGCTATAAATCAGTATCTTTTATCCTTACATATCAATCTTTTCCATGGTATATTTTACATATTTACATATTCCCTCACTCTTTTCCTAATTGCCATTTTATTTTCTTTTTATTTCTAAACCACTCATACCAGGCATCCCAGGCCCTATAATAAATTGAATCTTCTCTGTCTTCTATTTTCATTGTTAGCCTGGCCATCTCTATACAATCTTTTTTTTTTTTTTTATATAACCATGCCTTATAACCTAAAAGAGGACCTGACCTGGGGTGCCCACATTGCAGCCCTGATCAAAAGGGCCCAGCAGAGATTATGCTACCTGAGGCTTCTCAGAAAACAACAACTGAATGAAAAACTGCTGGTGACCTTCTTCCTCTGCACCATAGAGAGCATTTTAACTCACTGCACCTGTGTATGGTTTGCCAATTGTACAGGGGCAGATAGGACAGCACTCCAGAGGGTTAATGTCATTGCCCAGAAGATCATGGGTTGCCCTCTCCCCTCTTTGGAAGAGCTTTGTAGCTCCCGCTGCCTTAAGAATGTTCAAAACATTCTTATCAAAGATCCATCTCATCCTGGGCACCCTTTTTTTTGAACTATTACCACACACCTGGGGAAAAAATATTGGAACTTTGATCTTAGATAGGTTGACAACAGCAAAACAGTATGGACAAAAAAATGGAAGGATATTTTGATTTGCACCATGGACGGATGGCTGCAGAAGCTGATGGAGTTGGCCAAGATGGCTAAATTGACTGTTTTGATCAAAGAAAAGAATATAAGTACTTTTGTTTCTATTTGGAAATGCTTCTGGACTTTGGGCTAGAGGTGGGAAAACAATGAAACGTTGATTCTGGGTTTTATCAATTAAACCGACGGATGTTTATAGAAACTGATATATGTTTATAGAACATAGAAATGCTGTGAACAAAACTGGATGCAGGTGTGGTCTTACTAAGGCTTTATAGAGTGGTTATATGATACAAGGTATATCCAGTTTTGTTCACCACATTATAAAAAAGATGTTGAGATTCTAGAAAGAGTGCAGAGAAGAGCAACTAAGATGATTAAGGGACTGGAGATTAAAACATATGAAGAACAGTTACAGGAACTGGGCTTGGCTAGTCTAGTGAAGAGAAGGACCAGGGGAGACAGGAGAGCAGTCTTCCAGTATTTGAGGGGCTGCCACAGAGAGGAGAAGGGGGTCAAGCTATTTTCCAAGGCATCTGAAGGCCAGACAAGGAATAAAGGATGGAAACTGGACAAGGAGAGATTTAACCTGGAAATAATGAGATACTTTGACAGTGAGAATAATCAACCAATGGAATAGAAGTTGCCTTTGGAAGTTGTCAGAGCGTCATCACTTATTATTACCTTTATTGTCACAGTACAACATGTGTACGAGATTGGCTAAGCTTCCCTTTGTGCATCCCCCTCCCCAATACAACTCACAGTGAGGACAGAAGTCCCTAATCACTTGAGACTTTCAAGAAGAGATTGGACCCCTATCTGTCAGAAATGGTGTAGGGTCTCCTGCTTAGGTGGGGGGTTGGACTAGATGACCTACAAGGCCCCTTCCAACTCTGATTATCTGTAAACCTGTAAATCCAGCAACATAATTATCAAATTGACTTGTTGGAAGTGCCAATAAAATACATAATGTGTTGAATCTGGCCGACCATTTATATTTTTATCCCTAAGAGTAGTTGTGGTAGGGGCTCCAATACAACTGCTTTGCCCCGGGCCCCCCCATAATGCTGTAAAGGCGGCATGGATGCCGCAGGGAAGATGGTTCGGAGCAGGCAGGTGGGCCGAGAGGGGAGGGGAGAGGAGAGAAGGTGGGAGGAGAGTGAGGATTGTGTGAGTAGGCTTCAGTAGGCAAGAAGCAATACATAACAGGAGGGGTGGGGAATGCCGCTTAGGGAACCCATGCCTGGCCTCCTTCCCGGCCCGACCCAAAGGTGTGGCTCTCCGGAGGAGGGAGGAGGAGGAGGAGGGCCGGGCAGGACCGGAGCCCTCGGGGGGGAGGAAGGGAAAGAGGGCAGGGCGAGGCTGAGCTGGGGCTGTCGGAGAAGCTGGGGCGAGGCTCGACTGGAAGAACCACCGCGAGTATCTGCTGGAAAGAAAGAAAGAGACAGAGATCGAGAGAGAAGCACCTGTTCAAACTCCGCCGAGCAGCAAAACCGCCGCCGCCGCCGCCGCCGCCACTTTCCCCGGCTCCAGCGCACCTTCCTCGCCTTCTCCACCACTTCATCCTCCGCCTCGCCCGCCCGCTCGCTCGCCCGGCGCGATGCCGGTCAAAGGAGGCACCAAGTGTATCAAATACCTGCTCTTCGGCTTCAATTTCATTTTCTGGGTAGGTGGGCATTTTTTAGGCAGGTGTGGCTGGAGTGGGGGGTGAGGGTGGGGGAGTTTCTCCCCCCCGCAAAAAAACCCCAGGGGAATCGCGGGGAGAGGTCTCTGAGCACGTGCAGAGAGCCTGGGGAGAGAGGGAGTGGGGATTTGTGGGGGGGGGAGGGGAGCAGCTTTCCAATCGGGAAGGGCCAGCCCGCCAGCATCACCTTTTGGGGGCTCCCGCACACCTGGGACGCCAGGTGAGAACGGCCCGGGCGCTTCCCTTTCGCCGCGGGGGCTGCTCCGTCAGTGGTGCTGGAGGGGGCGGAGAGATTGGTGGGGGGCGGCTGGTTGTGTCGGGGTTTTCTGCGTCGCTTAGGAAAATTGAGGAGGGGGCGAGAGTCGTTGCAAGGCTGGGGTGCGGGAAGAAGCGGGCGCCGGGCTTAAGTCGTTCAGGAACCCCCGGGGGATAAATGCGGAGCTCTGCTTGATGGACTCGCTCGATCCCCGAGCCGTGAGGGGGGGGGAACCAAGGCGACGAGGGGTCGCCCAGAAAGTCCCCACCAAGCTTTCCCCTCCACCGCTGCAAAAATAGGTAGGAAAAAGGCCGTTTGGCGGAAGGTGGGTCGACCGAAGGAGCGGCTTGGAGGATCGATCCCCCTGGGGTTGGGTTGTTGTTGTTGTTGTTGGGTTTTGTTTGAAGGGGGGATCTGGCAGCTGGTTGGCAGACTGCCCGCCTTTGCCACTCCTCCACCGCTGGGGGGGGGGGGGGGGGGGAGGGAGGAAGAAATGTAGTAATTTGAAGAAGAAGAAAAAAGTAAAACACCAGCTTCAAGCGTGATCTGCATTTCCAGCCTTTGGCCACAGAGGCTTGATGAGAAAAAATGAAAAAGAAAAGAAAAGAAATGAGATTTGGGGTGGTGGTGTATAAACCCCCAGCTTCTTTGGGAAAAGGTTCTTTTTCCCAGGGAGTCAAAAAAGTCAAGATGGAGGCTGAAACCTCACAAAGCCCTCCTCTCTCTCTCTCCTCCCTTTCAGTTTGGTGTAGTTGTGGCTGCCATATTGCCTTGTGTTGACACCTCTAGCCCCACCTGAGGAGACCATGGACCAAGATGTGGGCCTAGTCTTTTAAATTGCATAAGCAACGAAAATATGCCCATACACACGAAGTAATACAAATCAATGTTTCTTATATGCTTCTGGGCCTAGAAGGTTTTTTTTTATTTTCTTCTTGGTTGTACACTGGTTTCTGACCCCAATAAAGGATGGGTTGGTTGGTTGGTTGGTTGGTTGAGGTGAGGTGAGGTGAGGTGAGGAACTTCTCCAGGCCCCATCTATCCACACCTCCTTCTCCAGGATTGACCCTGCTGAATGGCTTGCTTATGGCCTTGAATCTACAAGTTACCCAGAGTAGGAAAGTGCTCTAAATGGATCCAGATATTGGCTAGCTTATTCACTGTTGGGCCAATCCACAAATGTGGGTTTGTTCCTCAACTGGGTATTGTGGAAACCTCACCAGAGTCTATTGACTTTAGGGGTTCTGGGGTTACAAGGTTTGTGACCTCACTAAGGGTTGTTGGAGGCCTCTGGAATTCTTCTCAAGTTGTTAAATTGTTTGAAAAAACCCTTAATGGTGAAGAGGCCTGCTTGGAACAAGGACTTCCTGCTTCCTTTTCGAAGTGTGCAGATGGTACTTTGGATTTGACCTTCTGTTTTGTACCATGGAATTGTGTATCTTGGTATTGTGTATTGGGTTTTGCCTCACTTTTGCTTTAAGAAAATACATATATTCCCTTTGGCATCAACTCTCTATCTCCAATGATAGCTGAGCCCCCAGGAAAAATTGAGGAATATTCTGTAGTACACTTGACTTCATCTAGATGCATATTAACGCTCATTTGCTTTTCTGAAAGAGACATGAAAGGTTTTTGAGTCATGAGAAAATCGTCCTCAACTAAGTTCTCCTAGAATTTTCCACCCTCTCTGAAACTTTCTGCTTCTCCTTCCAGCATTAATCAGATGGGGAGATTACCTAACTTGTACACAAAGTGACTTTTCTGGTTGAGGGAATCTTCCCTCCAGGTAGAGACGGAAAACCACCGAGAAGGACGCAAGATTTTACTCTTGATACAGAACTTATTATATAGTTTATTGACGCTTCGATTCAATTCAGCCAGGATAGAGCTGGAAGGGTCCTAGGAGGTCGTCTAGTCCAACCCCCTATACTATTTCATACAAAGGGCTGTCCAGTCTTTTCTTGAAAACCTCCACTGATGAAACACCCACAGCTTCTGAAGGCAATCTGTTCCACTGAATTAATTACTCTCGGTGTTAGGAAATGTCTCCTTAGTTCTAGGTTGCTTCTCTCCTTGATTAGTTTCCATCCATTGTTTCTTGTCCTGCCTTCTGGTGCTTTGGAAAATAAATTGACCCCCTTCTCTTTGTGGCAGCCCCTCAAATACTGAAATACTGTTATCATGTCACGCCTAGCCCTTCTTTTCTCTAGGCTAGCCACACCCAAATACTAGCCGTTCTTCATATATATTCATCTCCAGGCCTTCAATCATCTCAGTTGACTTGGAGAAGTGTGGGTGGTCCCAGATGGACTTGGATTCCTGCTGAATTGTGTTTTTCCCTTGCTGGGATAAACAGAAGCAAAATACCTTTCGCAGAAGACGCTGGTACTTGCAGATCTGGCTGGTTGTTTGGGTTGCGTCGTTTTTTCTTTTCATGTTCCTTAAGTCCTCCTTTTCATAAGTTAGCAAAAAAAACAAAAAACAAACCAGGGATTGCCTGAGCGTGTGTGCCTCTCTGAAAACTTGTCTCTGCTTGCTCTCGGCTTCCTGGGTGGGGCTGTGCTGTTGCCATGCTCTCAGAAACTGACTTGTCAGTCACAGATCGGAATGGACAACTGGGGCTTAGTGAATAGTTGATGATGATAGTGAACTAAACCAGAGAGCTCACGACGAAACCCTTTCTGGCAGCTGGCTGCAGGAGTGGGAAGCCATTGATTTATGGGAAACAGAGGCGTAAGTGGAACAGGTGTCGTCATTGTGCAGGAGCTTTTGAAAGCCTGAGTTGTGTGACTGTTCCACTTTGCCCAGTTCACTGTTTGAAGCTGTGTTGGATGTGTTCTCCGGCCACCTCTAAAAGGGTCTCTTGCCTTGGAAAGGTATATTGCTGGGATGAAGACCCCCATCGGGACCTACAATTTTGTTGAGCAGAAACACAAAATTACAACGGTTTAGTGCAAGGCTCTTCAAATTTGGCACGTTTAAGACTTGTGGACTTCAACTCCCAGAATTCCTGAGCTAACAGGATCAGAGGAGGAATTGTGGGAGTTGAAGTCCACAAGTCTTTAAGCTGCCACGTTTGAAGACCCCTGGCTTAGTGGCTAGGAGCTACCATCTCTCCAAAAGTTATTTCCACAATATGCTGCGACCCTCACAATACACGGATCATAATTCTCAAACATGGGGAAATTTCACTTTACAGGCTTAAGTTCTCCAGGATGCTGTATTATTTTATAATTTAGAACTCTTAGGAGTGTCAAACTCACGTTGTCATGGAGGTGTCACGTGATGTATTGCGACTTTTTTCCCCTACTTTGCTAAACCGGGCGTGGCCAGCACATGACGCATCTGGCCCGCGGGAGTTTGACAGCCCTGATTTAGAACATCAGAGTTGGAAGGGACCTTGGAGGTCTTCTAGTCCAACCCCTGCTTTAGCAAGAAACCCTGTGCCACTTCAGACAAATGGCTGCCCATTCTCTTCAAAACCTCCAGTGTTGGAGCATTTACAGCGTCTGATGGCAAGCTGTTCCGTTGGTTAATTGTCTTCCCTGTTAGGAAATGTCTCCTTAGTTCTAGGTTGCTTCTCTCCTTAATTAGTTTCCATCCATTGCTTCTTGTCCTGCCTTCTGGTGCATTGGAAAAATAGGTTGACCGCCTCTTCTTTGGCTTGCAACTTTCATGTGGTTTGATATAGGTGAAGGGAGAATACTGAGTGTCGCCTGTAGGTCTGGCTTTTCCACCATGAGCTTTGAGAATTGTGTGAAGAAGCCCTTGGCCAGCTATTACCCCATTCTCAGACAGCTTTCAAGTAAAGTCCACAAAGGCATTCAGTACACGACATATTTTGTCTTGGGTAGAAAGGAAGAAGCTTAGCAGAAAGATTGAAAGGCACCTGGCTTGGCCAGTTGGTTTCAGCAAATGCCTCCAGGTAAGGTGAAGCTTAGCAGGAAATAGTTGCCCTTTGTTGATCGAGAAGATGCCAGGTTTTGCTTTACTTCTTCTTTTCATTTATTAAAGGCACCTATTGGCTCAGATTCAATACAGAGGTGAGCAAATTCAGAGGGATCAGTTAAACCTTGATTGTTGATCTGTGCTGTGGGAGGTAAGATTGCAAAGGGCCCTGGGATATCTTGGGGAAACTCCCCACCATTTTGAGCCTAAAGATCCTCCCTTGCTCTCGATTGATTTCCCAGTAGCTGACAGGTTTAGTAGGAGCTGTGGTGACACAGTGGTTAGAATGCCGAGTTGCGGACTAACTCTGTTCCCAGCCAGGAGTTCAATCCTGACTGGTTCAAGGTTGACTCAACTTTCCATCCTCCCGAGGTGGGTAAAATGAGGACCCAGATTGTTGAGGGGGAAATACGCTAGCATTATAAACTGCCCGGAGGGTGTTGTAATCACTAGGGGATGGTATATAGGTCTAAGCCAGAGGTGGTATTCAGCAGGTTCTGACCAGTTCTGGAGAACCGGTAGCGGACATTTTGAGTAGTTCGGAGAATTGGCAAATACCATCTCTGATTGGAGATTTTACAGTTTCCTTCTCCTGCCACGCCCACCAAGCCACGCCCATAGAACCGGTAGTAAAAAAAATTTGAATCCCACCACTGGTCTAAGTGCTATTGCTACTGCTATCTAAACCGTGGTGGTGCGGTGGTTAGAACGTAGTATTGCAGGTTAACTCTGCCCACAGGCAAGAGTTCGATCCTGACCAGTTCAAGGTTGACTCAACCTTCCCTCCTTCCGAGGTGGGTAAAATGAGGACCCAGATTGTTGCGGGGGCAATACGCTGGCATTATAAACCGAGAGTCCTATAAAGCAATATGAAGC
Organism: Pseudonaja textilis; assembly: GCF_049901715.1. NCBI lineage: Eukaryota > Metazoa > Chordata > Lepidosauria > Squamata > Elapidae > Pseudonaja > Pseudonaja textilis. The sequence continues at coordinate 20,546,473 of NC_141994.1, read as the reverse complement.
GGTATATAAGTCTTAAGTGCTGTTGTTCGAAACTTTGGAACTTAGAAGCAAGCAGCATAACAAAACAATGGAAATTCCACTCAATAGAGGCCCAATAAGAGTTGACCTTTGACCCTATCCCCTGCTTTCTATTCAATCGGATGTATACTTTAACATTCTGAATATTTTCAATTTTAACAAAATAATGCGCTTGTTTAATAAAGCAACAAGCTGTGGTGTGGATTTGGGGAGAAAAAACAGGGGATCTTAAATGAATTAGGATCATAAAACTATTCAACCTATACTTTAATCAGCAGAGTTTATTTTAAATTGTTGGTACCTGCTGGTGGTATGTGCAGCGTAAACGAATCATTTTGTTCCTCTTCAAATTGGGACAAAATACTCAATTAGATGCAGTTTTTTTGCTTTTCAGTCTTAACGGTTTTAAAAAATGATCCACTAAGCCGTAATGATCAATTATATCAGACATGATTGTCTGGGCAGAATATATTTTCTCATGCTGTTAAAAACTGTTCAGTGCCAATAAGCTGTTCGTTTGCTGCTGCCCGCAAAGCTATTCTCCAAGGAAGGTTAATGGCAGCGAGAAAACTTCCTGGATTGCTTTCATGCCCCTTTATTATTTAATCCTGTGAAAGCATTCATTTTAAAAAGAGGTGGGGGTGAATTCATCCTCCAACTCTCATTACTGACCGCAACTCTTAAAACAGGCAGGATGGCAAGCTTGCACTTTTTAAAAGAAGTAGAAAAAACAGGACGGAACCGTTTCTCGGCCTTATCAAAACATATAATATATCCCCCCTCACACACACACACACTTGTAAATTCTTCAGATTTTATTAATTGCTTTTTACAGCTGGGCAAGTGGGCTCAAAAATGCCCTCTTGCCATCTTCCTTCCTTCACCCCAAGGTTTGAATGCTTTGGGTTATCTATGAGTGTCTTTCATAACCCCCGCCTCCCATCTCTGTAGAGTTCATTATAGCTAGTCCTCAACGTACAACGGACTGTTTAGTGACTGAAGTTACAACGGCCCTGAAATAAGTGACTCGTTGTGACCATTTTTTCACGCTTACAACAGAGGTGGTATTCAGCAGGTTCTGACCAGTTCTGGGGAACTGGTAGCGGAAATTTTGTGTAGTTTGGAGAACTGGCAAATACAACCTCTGCTTGGCCCCTTCCCCCATCTATTCTCTGCCTCTTGAGTCTCAGCTGATTGGCTGGGTCTTCTTTGGTTGCCCTGCACAGGAGAACGGAGCTGGAAAGCAGGTTAGTGGGGTGGGGATTCTGCAGTATCCTTCCCCTGCCACGTCCAACAAGCTACACCCATGAAACCGGTAGTAAAACATTTTGAATCTCACCACTGGCTTACAACCTTGGCTGCATTGTCCCGAGGTTACACAATCCCCTTTTTGCGACCTTCTGGCAAGGACGATGGGGGAAGAAGCCAGATTCACTTAACAACCATGTTACAGAGCGGGTCGAATGAATTCTTTTATCCTGAGAAGAGGATATATTTAACCTTGTTCCTTTGGGGGAAATTGTGTCCGGATATTGTGCTTGCCATGAAAACGAACAAAAATTGAAACTTTGATTTTGTTTTTGCTAATTAGACAGGTCCATTGTTATCGAAATGGCTAGTGTGTACTGTTGTGTAAAAGTAAAAAAAAATGAGGTTGTGATGTTATTTTCTATAGCTGTGATGGCGAACCAATTGAATGCGTGCCACAGGTGGCACACGGAGCCACTTGTGCCGGCATGCGAGCTGCAGGCAGACTTACCTCACTGCTCATGCACACGCCTCACAGCTGATGTTTGGTGGGTTTGAGACCTTTTTCGGCCTCCCAGAGGCTTGAGGAAGGCTCCTTGCAGGCTTTGCAGGCCGAAAACTACGCCCATTTCATCACTTCCTGTTTTTCTGGAAATACTGGAAGTGATGAAACGGGCCTAGTTTTCAGCCTGCAAAGTCTGCAGAAGCTTTCCTCAAGCCTCTGGGAGGCCAAAAAAGGCCTCAAACCAGCCAAAAATCAGCTGTGAGGTGCAGTGCAGGTAAGGGGGTGGTGGGGGTGGGGATTGCACGCACATGAGTAAGGGGCGTGGTGGGGTGCATTGCCTTCTGGGTGCTGGTATGCGAGCGCGAGGCATGGAAGCGCGCGCACAATTTTTGGCACAGGAGCCCAAAAAGATTAGCCACCACTGTTCTATAGAGTTGGAAATGGGTGCCTTTTCCTTTCCTTTTCCCTCATTACACCATTTTTAAATTTTTACCTCCCCCTCCTGGTTTTCTATTATTATTATTTTTAAAAAATCTTTTTGTATTTTATATTTTGATAAACCAGTAAAAATGCAAGCCCCAAATAACTGTGTTTCTAAGAATCACAACCGCAGTGGTTCGCTTAACAATGGTGGCAAGAAAGATGGTAAAATGGAGCAAAACTCACTTAACAAATGTCTCACTTAGCAATGAAAATTTGGGACTCCATTGTCATAAATTGAGGACTACCTTTATTTCATTTTGCGTAGTGCAGAATACACACACACACACACACAAACACACACATTAGTTCACACAGACAAAACGGCACCTGTTGGGAAACAGGTTCTGCTACTAATCTGGGCTGGGATTTAATGTGTGTCTCTGTTAATTGGCTGATTAAAATCAGAATTTGGCTTCTCACAAGTTGGGACTTACAAAAGGGGATTTCACTTTGGGTGAACGAAACCAACCATTCCCCGAAGTTGAGCTTCTCAACAAGAGATGTTTGTTTATAAGATGCTATAAATATGCAATGTTTGCCTTTCTGGGCAAGTATAAATATGTTGATAGGATTTTAACTTCTCTTTGTGTGGTTATATATTTATTAAGAAAAGGGGAAAGAAGAAAAAGGGAAAAACACACCTAAAGGAAGCAGTGAGAGAAAATCAAAGTAGACAAAGAGGCAGTTTACAAACATAGAATTAGGTTAAAGTTTTCAATATTTTATTCATTTACCTGTTTACCTTTTTCTGTCACCCATCTCTCTGTTAGAGAGAGAGAGAGAGACTCTGGTTGGTTGGCTTACAATGTAATATTTGTTTAATTAGTTTAAATAACTGAATATGTTGGATTGTTTTAAAAGCTACCAGCCATTGTTAAACTTCAAGTAATATAGGGATGTCCGCAGCAATGGTCAAGACAGTACGAATCGTAAAAGAAGTTTCTCATAGTAATGTCTGTAATTTAAAATACAGAAATTATACTTTGTATACGACAGGCTTTCAAATGTGTGCTTTAAAATGTGTTCTGACCTAGGTTTCCCAAGGCAGAGTCCTCGTCCCAATAAAACCCCTTTTATTTAGGTTAAAGTGAATTCCTCTCCAGCAAAGTCCCGGCAAACGGTTTTTCAAAGGTGAATTACAACCACAGACCTTATCAGGCTTGGAGAGTTGCCAGGCCGATATCTTCCAAACGCCACGCTGTAGCAGCAGTTACTTGGCAAGAAGTCAGGAGCAGATCTTCACCCTAATGAATTGAACTAATTGTCTCCTGCAAGCCTCACTCCCTTTTTGCTCCTCTTTTATTCCCTCTGGGAAGGGCCATTCACTGCCCACCTGTGCCCTTACTCCCAAGTCGACCCTTGTTCCTTAGCTGTTCCCTTCTTCTGGCAGTTCTGCACATGCACACATTGAAAACAGGCTCCAGCTGTTCTTCTGCCCCACTGACCTCTGACTCCAAAGGCAGCTGATAACTGTCGGACGGCCCTGGCCCCACCTCTGCCTCCGACACAGAGCCCTCGCCTGAGCGTTCCCCAGACTCTAGGACTGGGCCATGTTCCTCCCCAGCCTCCCCACTGGCCACTGGCAGGCCACAACAAAGATACAGCAAAGTTTTTTATAGTACTGGCCATAATTTCAGTGAAATTGAAGTTATACAGGTGGTCTTTGACTTACAACAGTTCATTCAGTGATCGTTCAAACTTACAACGTCACAGGAAAAATGCAACTTAGGGCTGTTTTTTACAATGGCAGCATCCCCATGGTCTCATGATCAAAATTCAAACACTTGGCAACTGGTTCACGTTTATGACGGTTGCTGCATCCTGGGGTCATGGGATCCCCTTTTGCGACCTTCTGACCAGCAAAGTCAAAGGGGAAGCCAGATTCACTTAACAACCAGCTTATTTACTTATCAACTGCGGTGATCCACTTAGCAACTGTGGCGAGAAAAGTTGTAAAACTCACCAAACCAAAGTCTCACTTAACAACAGAAATTTTGAGCTCAATCGTGGCCGTAAGTCAAAGACAACCTGTAGTGTCTTTTCTCCCCCCAAAATTGAGAACAAAGTATTACTTGACTGGCCTGAAACATCTTTGGTGGCCTGATTAACGATTAGGGTTGAATACGAGATACCAGAGAACCTGAAAGAATGAGTCAAACAGTTTCAAGCTTTAAGCTGTACATATGTTATCAAAGTAGTTATTTAAGTGAGCCCACAGATTGAATTATGGTCTCCTGCGGCAGAAGTATTTCTGGATGCGCAATCTTTGCATCTTTAGCCTGATACAAGTAGTAAAAAACACTTTGGGACAGCTGGCTGAGGAACTCTGGGAGTTAAAGTCCACAAGTCCCAAAGTTGACAAGGTTGGAGAGCCCTGCTTTAGGAGACATCGTGTAAAAATAATCCTTAAAATCAGAGGTGGTCTTCAGCAGGCTCTGACCAGTTCTGGAGAACCAGTAGCGGAAATTTTGAGTAGTTTGGAGAACCGTCAAATCCCACCTCTGACCGGCTCCGCCCCCATCTCTCCTCTGCCTCCTGAGTCCCAGTTGATTGGCTGTGTCTCCTTTGGTTGCCCTGCACAGGAGAACGGAGCTGGAAAGCAGGTTAGTGGGGTGGGGAGGAAATGGGATTTTATAATAACCTTCCCCCAGGAGTGGGAGGGGATGGAGATTTTGCAGTATCCTTCCCCTGCCACGCCCATCAAGCCAAATCACGCCCACCAAGCCCTACCCACAGAACCACTAGTAAATTTTTCTGAATCCCACCACTTATTAAAATAGATAAATACAGAAAGAGAATCAGGTTCAAATGTCTTGCTCGGTTACTGGGTACAGGTCATCCTCAAATTACTACCCCCATTGAGACCAACATTTCTGTCGTTGAATGAGACATTTGGTAAGTGAGTTTGGCCTCATTTTAATACTGTTCTCGCTACGGTTGTTATGCGAATCACTGCAGTTCTTAAATTAGTCACCCAGTTGTTAAGTGAGCCTAGCTTTCCCATTGACTTTTCTCATTGGAAGGTCGCAGAGTCACGTGACTCTGGGACACTGCAAGCATCACAAATGTGAGTCAGTTGTCAATCATCCATATGTAAATCACGGATGCTGCAAAGGTTATAAGTGTGAAAAATTGTCATTCTTCTTGCGGTGTCATTGTAACTTGGAACAATCACTAAATGAAGTGTTGTAAGTCAAGGACAACCTGTATTTACTTCTATGCAGTGGGAAAGCACAACGAAATACGCACAGGGAAAAGTGGGAAGGAAGTCATATAGACAAAATATCTCTCTCTCTCTCTCTCTCTCTCTCTCTTGGAGGCAGTTGTTGTTTAACTGGGAGGAGCGTGGAGGCAGGGAATTTCTGGAACAATTCAAAATGTTTTGCATGGTTTTGAAGAGCAGTTAAAATAGCAACAGAGATTCCTTCCAGGTGTTGTAACCTTGAAAAAGGGAGTGTCGATTGCTGTTGTGGTGCAGGAACACAAGCTGGGGAAGAAGAAGCCAATTCCGTGTGTTGTGTGTGTGTGTGTGTGTGTGTGTGTGTGTGTCTGTGTGTTTGTAAACAGGGTTTGTGGATCTTTTTGCTTCCTCCCCCACTTCCTGTCATTCCTGGTTTGTTGTAGGCTGGGAAGCTGGGCCTTTCTGCTCGGAGAATGGCCTGGTTTTCTTTCTGCATCCCAACTATTAGCAATAGCACTTGGACTTATATACTGCTTCGTAGTACTTTACAGCCCCCACTAAGCAGTTTACAGAATCAGCGTATTGTCCCCAACAATTTTGGGTCCTCATTTTAGAATAGAATAGAATACTTTATTAGCCAAGTGTGATTGGACACACAAGGAACTTGTCTTGGTGTAAATACTCTCAGTATACATAAAAGAAAATATACATTCATCAAGAGTCGAGAATCATAAGGTACGACACTTAATGATAGTCATAGGGTACAATAAGCAATCAATCACAGTCAATATAAATCATAAGTATACAAGTGACAAAGTTACAGTCATACAGTCACAAGTGGGAGGGGGTGGGTGGTAAGGATGACAAGATTAACAGTAATAGTAGTGCAGACTTTGTAATAGTTGAACAGGGTTGAGGGAATTATTTGTTTAGCAGAGTGATGGCATTGGGGGAAAAACTGTCTTTGTGTCTAGTTGTTCTGGTGTGCAGTGCTCTACAGCGTCGTTTTGAGGGTAGGAGTTGAAACAGTTTATGTCCGGGATGTGAGGGGTCTGTAGATATTTTCACAGCCCTCTTTTTGACTTGTGCAGTATACAGGTCCTCAATTGAAGGCAGGTTGGTAGCAATTGTTTTTTCTGCAGTCCTAATTACTCTCTGAAGTCTCTGCCTGTCCTGTGGGTTGCAGAACCAAACCGGACAGTTTTAGAGGTGCAGATGACAGACTCCATCATTCCTCTGTAGAACTGGATCAGCAGCTCCTTGGGCAGTTTGAGCTTCCTGAGTTGGCACAAAAAGAACATTCTTTGTTGTGCTTTTTGGATGACGTTTTTGATGTTAGCTGTCCATTTTAGGTCATGTGATATGATAGAACCTTTTACCCACCTTGGAAGGATGGAAGGCTGAGTCAACCTTGAGCCTGGTGGGATTCGAACGGCCAAACTGCAGGCAGCTGGCAGTCAGTACTTGCAGTAGCTTGCAGTACTGCACTCTAATCACTGTGCCACCGAGCTGTTCTTCCTTGCTCTGGTCTCCTTCCAGAAGCCTCTTCCAGGCCTTTCCTGCAGGGCATAGAGAAAGTAGACGGCTCCCCTTTCTATCATCTGGCTTCCATCTCCACCCCTTCAAGGATTCTCCTTCTGAAATCCCACTTCAGTTCCAGTAAAACAGGCACGAACTGGGAAGAGGGTGAGAGAAGCGGAGGTGTCCTTGGGTTTTCTGAGGGTGGTTACACAATGTGCTACATTCAGGAAGTTTTAACCTTGGCTTACTGAATGAACCCCATTGCATCACCACACACGTTAAACCATGATGTCCCCATGTCTACGAAGATTCTCAATCATCCAGGTCGTGGTTTCTCCAAAAAGGCAACTGGACTTAACTTGTTCCTTTTTTTTTTTTTTTTTTTGCCCCTTTGAAAACCTTTTGCTTCTTCTTTTTTTTTTGAAAAAAGTTTTTTTTATTTTTTCACATTTCAGAAACATCTTTTTTAGTGAACAGCATAATTCCAAGTTTTCACATTTCTATACAAACATGACCTTGTTTACATATCCATCTTTCACATTTAATTTCATATCATATCATTACATTAGATATTTTCTATAAATTTTCTCAAATACTTTTCTCAAACTTATTTTCTATTCATTTCTTAACTTATTTCTTTTTACTTTAAATAATTCTCATATCTTCATATTCATTATGCTTTATCCTTTCATCTGTTACATTTGCTATTTCATCGCATATTCTTATTTCATTATTCCAAAAACTTCCATCCTAATTCAAAAAATTCAAAAAATTTCCCCTATAATTACTAATTTGAGTGTACTACCCCTTTACCTTATACATCATTTATTTAGCTCCTCTTTAAATCCGAATAATTAACACTTTTTAATTATTATCTTAAAAATTAATAACAATAATCTAACAACTATGTAACACGTATACATTTTAAGCCAGATTCCGCATGGTATTTTTCTCTTCAGTTACATTAAATCATGTATAATTTCAAATAAATTAATCTGTTCAATTGATCATAAAATCTGATGTTAATCACTTTGTAACAATCCTCATAATTCATTTAAATTGTATTCTTGAATTTATCAAACATAATTAATGTATTTATCATAGTTCTCTTTTTCACATTTATTCAGTGGTGGGATTCAGCCAGTTCGCACCGGTTCATAAGAACCAGTTTTTAACTTTCTGAGCAGTTTGGTGAACTGGTTGTTGGAAGAAATCATTAAGGCAGAGAACCAGTTGTTACATTATTTGAATCCCACCACTCATTTATTCCATTTATCTCTGTATAATTTAACAAAAACACAACAACAAATGTTCTAATGACAAGAAACAGTTCTGTAAGAACTGAAGAAGCTTCTTGGATGAGAAGCAAAACATTTTCAAAGGGGGGAGGGGAAACCGAAGAGATTGTCCTCAACATACGACCTCAATTGAGCTCAACATTTCTGCTGTTAAGCAAGACATTTGTTGAGTTTTGCACCATTTTATGACCTTTCTTGTTATTGTTGTTAAGTGAATCACTGCAGTTGATAAGTTAATAATCCGGTTATTAAGTGAATCTGGCTTCCCCATGGACGTTTTGCTAGTCAGAAGGTCGTAGAAGAGGATCAATATGACCTTGGGACATTGCAATGGTCATAAATATGAGTCAGTTGCCAAGGGCCTGCATTTTGATCCCATGATCGTGGAGATGCTACACAGACCGTGAAAAACGGTCTTAAGTTACTTTTTTCAGCCCCTTTGTAACTTGGAACGGTCGCTAAACAAACTGTTGTAAGTCAAGGACTGCCTGTAAGTCCAGTTGCCGTTTGGGAAACCACCTTTGGGACATGATGTCCATCCATGGCATCGTGTATGGATCCAGTCTGGTTGGGCATGGAACAATAGAGTGGGTGTGAATTTCCTTCATGGCCTTGGAGGGTCTGGCTGCACACCGGTGTGGCACGATATGGAAAGGGCCTCCCTTTGGGCATGCCTATAAGGTGACAATGCACACACTCTAAAGCAGGGGTCCCCAACCACCGGTCCCCGGACCGGTACCGGTCCGTGGAACAATTTCTACCGGGCCGCTGGTTTGCTAGGCGCCGCCATCTTGTTTTGATGAAAAAGTGCTTCCGGTGAGCTTTTCCGAGTAGAAAGCGGCGTTTGGGTGCTGAAAGAATCCTCGTACCTTAGTTTCATCCAGGGGGTGGTGGTGGCTTCGAACAAAACTAAGGCGCGAGGATTCTTTCAGCACCCAAGGCAAGGCTAGCTGAGCGACCGTCCCGAAGCCGTCCCGAAGCCCATCGACACAGGTACAAAGGAGGAGTTGAAGGTGGCAGGGAGAAGCAGGGGACAGCTGGCTGCCTGGTCGCTCGGCCCACCTTGCCATGCGTGCTGATGCCGGTACCGGGCCGCGGATGATTTTGTGATGCCGGTACTGGGCCGCGGCACAAAAAGGGTTGGGGACCACTTCTCTAAAGGGATGGGCAGCATTCAACAAGCACCCACTTGAACCTCTCCAGCTCACCTTCTAGGCTTCCCCAGTGAGTAGAACAGCTGAGGTGCAGTGTTCACATGTGTCACCTCTCCTGAGGGAGCTGCATGGGTTGCCAATTTGCTTCCAGGTGCAATTTAAGGTGCTGGTTGTCACCTTTAAAGGCCTTCATGGCTTGGGACCGGGTTATCTGAGGGAACATCTCTTGCCGGTCACATCTACCTGACCCATCAGAGCAGGGAGGCAGGGAATGCTGCAGGTCCCATCCCTGAGGGAGATACACCCGGTGGGACTCAGAAGAAGGGCCTTCTCTGTGGTGGCTCCCTCTCTATGGAATATCATTCCCCTCAAAGATTAGAATGGCCCCCACTCTTGCACTCTTCTGGAAGGCGCTGAAGACCTGGTTCTGCCAGCGGGCTTGAGGAACCCAGAGCGGGATGGAGCCCATCAAATGGCTAGTGTGATCTGCTGTCATCCAGGTGTTGGGGTGGGAGTTGGGGGTTGATTTTTTTATTTTTTCCAGATTTTGTTCCATTGTGCTTTATTAATTTATTTGTTTCTCTTTGTTAGTTTTTATTGCTTTTTATTTTTATTTTAAATATGGTTTTACATTGTGTAAGCTGCCTCGAGTCGCCATGGGCGAATAGGCAGCAATAACAAACAAACAAACAAACAAATAAATAAATCCACTCTGTCGCGTGACTCAGCTGAGCTGCAAAAGAAGGAAATGTAAGACAGGATAGGGTGGGCAAGGCCAACTGATCATCGTTCATACCAGTTCACTAGAACCGGTCCAAACCAGCAACAGCCCACCACTGGATGGGGCCTATTGCCACGTTGTGAGGCTGGATTTTTTCTCTCTCCAGATGGACTGGTTTTGACATCCATTGGGAGTGGAGGCTGAGTTGATGTAGATAAGAGGTAGAGAACTCTAGGCCCTTTATGACTTGTGGACTTCAACTCCCAGAATTCCTGAGCCAGCATGGAGACATTCAAGACTTTAAAGTGCGCTAACCACACTGTAATGTGGGCTGGGTTTGAGTGCGTCTGACAAAAAATGGGATTTAACTGCAGATTATGGAATTTGTTGAACCTCAAATAGTTATAAGGTGAATCCTCATTGCTAACTTACATGCTGCATTGGACGGAACCAATTTACATATGTCTAAAATTAACTATAGGGACGTGGCAGCTCAGTGGCTAAGACGCTGAGCTTGGTGATCAGAAAGGCCAGCAGTTTGGCAGTTCGAATCCCTAACGCCACATAACGGAGTGAGCTCCCGTTACTTGTCCCAGCTTCTGCCAACCTAGCAGTTCAAAAGCATGTAAAAATGTAAGTAGAGAAATAGGGACCCCTTTGGTGGGAAGGGAACAGCGTTTCATGCGCCATCTTTGGTGTTTAGTCATGCCGGCCACATGACCATGGAGACGTTTTCAGACAGCACTGGCTCTTCGGCTTTGAAACAGAGATGAGCACCGCCCCTAGAGCCAGAAACAACTAGCATGTATGTGTGAGAGGAACCCTTTGCTTAAAAATTAACTATGATGGCTGGGAATTATCAGAGTCCCAACAATTATGGGGAAAAACACCCTGCATGGACAGTATGTCAGGTGGAGATTCTCAATAGACACCTAAATGTTGAGCCAACTTTGGTTTAGTAAAAGAACTACAGAACGACCGACTGGATTATGTTGGTTGATGGGTGAAAAGTTCCATTGACTCTGGTTAGTGAGACCATGATGGTTTGCAATGGTGGGAATTGTGGCCAAACATCCAGAGATTCCCCAAGTTCTGGAAAGTGTCTTTTGAGGGATGTATCACTTGTCTTGAATGTTCAGCTTCACACTGAGCTCCTTTGTAAGTGTGTATTGGTAAACCTTGGTTGAATTTAAACTATAACTCCTCCCCATCTATCTCTGCATAGGGAAGATGCATTTGCACGTGTGGGCATTATGTGTTGTTAGCGGACCTCTGAAATTGTGACAATGGGCACCCCTTCCCTCTTCCCACTATCTCATGCTGTTCTCTGTTGGTAGCAGAGGTCATAGAAAAATGTAATATTTTTTTGTTCCTCATGGAGACAAGAGAACACTCTTCCACTGCTATTGTTTTCCAAGTTTAAACTTCATTTTAATTATTGTTTAATTTTGGCAACTCCGGCCGCAGCTTACCATTGCTCTACCAATGCAACGCAAAGCAAATGTCCTGAAAGCTCTTTTATGTCCCTCTGTGTTCTTCCTTATCATGACAGCGTATAAATCATTGACTTAATTGCCCTGCTTTGCAGTGCTTCCTCTTCCCCTCCTCCTCTACAAACTGTGGTTATTTTCTAACTGGCTTCTGGTCCCATCCTGGTTCTTAACTTCTCTTAATTGGGGTTCCCAGATTCCCTTGGATTTCAAAATGCACCCCTTAGCTTTTGCTGAGCCGTGAAGGGGGGTGAAGAGACTCGGGTTCAAGCCCCCGCCCCCCCATTCAACCACCAATCTGTGATTTAATTATCATTTCAGCCCACCTATCTCTCAATGTCTTTGGGGGCTTGTTTGTGGGGAGGAGTGGGTACAATTAAGGAATGATACACCCCAGTGGTGGGATTCTACCAGTTTCCCTACCGATTTGATGATTGCGCCCTTCACGTGTGCATGCATGCGCACACCTAACATGCACACGCACAGCTTTCCAAACACCAGCTGAGGCTCGGCTGCACTGATCAGTTGAGAGGATAAAGAAGAGAAAAGCGCAGGGGGCAGGTCCTGCGCTTTTCTTTCTCCTCTCAGCTGGTCGTCAGAGCTTTTTTGTGCTACCGGTTGGTCGGCCAACCGGTAGCATTTCACCACTGATCCACCTCCTCCAAACAATGCTTCAAGGTGGGATAGAAATGCCAGCAACACATGAATAGTGCTAACTTGAAGTAGCAATAGCAATAGCACGTAGATTTACATGCTGCTTTCCAGCCCTCTCTAAGCAGTTGACAGAGTCAGCCTGTTGCCCGTCCCAACAATCTGGGTCCACATTTTACTGACCTCGGACGGATGGGAGGCCCCATCAGAATTGAACCCCTGGCGGTGGGCAGAGTTAGCCTGCCATGCTGAATTTTAACCGTTCTGCATCACCAGGGGCCTTTCAAGCCTCGCTGAATCCAATGAATTGTATTTCCCTAACCTGTTATTACACGGACTTACTTCTGCGTTCCTCTTCTTTTGAAATCAGCAATGATGGCATGACCCATTGTTGTAATCGTCACATGCTTTCCCAACTGTTGTGACTATAGCTCCAGACTGCGGTGTGGAAATTGGCAGGGAAACAATGATGTTACTTCCAACGATGGGCTGGTTAGGCAAGATTTGCAGGGGGTGTCCTTGCTTGCCTAGGCTGGGAAAAATAAACTAGGAAGGTTGTGAAATTGACTTAAAACTGTCAAAAACTGCTGGAGGGGTTCAGAATCGGAGGGGCAGACGTTCTCAGTAATGGAATAGCCAGACTTTTTGTCATCCACGTGGAACTGTAGTTGATCTGGGTGCAAGCATTAAAACACCTCCAGGTGTCAGGGGGAGACTCCCAGGTAACTGCAAAAACTGTATAAATAGTCTGTTATCAAAAAACTAAGTGCTTCACTAGGTTCCAAGTTCCAGGTTTTTTTCCCCCTTTTGTAACATTGACTCCCAAAGGCACAGCTCAGGAAGCACATAGTTGGCTCTGATCCCTCCAAAGGGCCTCACCGTGTTCCTGAGAAACTGAAAAGAATCCCTCACGACAAAACTGCAAAAGGCAGATACAATGCAGTTTGTCTACCAAGGTCGATGTAGATTCCTCGGCTGAGCCATCAGCTGTTGTGATTCCCCCTTCCCATCCTCCTTGTGAAAGACAGATCGTGTCGGGTGAAACACTGGCTCATTTTGCAGACGCAACACAATAACGACACTTCCTTGCTTCCGTTGCTCCTCTTCGTTTGGCCTCCGTTGGGTCCGTTTTTAATGTTCCTCCACTTCTAACCATCTTTCTTCCTATCTGCTTCTGAACTGGGCGGAGGGGGTGATTCAGGGTTGCCAGAGGGAGAATGATGCTTAGGATGTGACAGTTGGTGTGTTGTGGCCTCTTGGCCACCAGGTCCTCCAGCAGCCAAATCAGAGGAGGAGGAGGAGGCATGGAAGTCAGGGTCGACATCAAGGCAACCTGAGAGCTCCGAGGGGGAAGAGGGAATGGAGCTGGCAGAGAGAGAGAGAGAGAGAGAGAGAGGCGGAGCCTGGGCCGTCTGTCAGCCCTCAGATGGAGAGTCAACAGCCCCCAGGTCTGGAGGTAGCTGATGAGGAAGAGGAGGAACAGCTGGGTCCAGTGCCTGACAAATAGGTGCACAGACTGCAGAGGAGAGGAGAGCAGTGGAAATCTATGGGCCGGTCCTTGGGATGGAAGAGCTACTGCTGCTAGCGAAGCCCTATCCTAGCTCTGGGGATAAAAGGCAGGAACCAGAGGTGAACAGATGTGGCAGACAACTATTCATCTCCCTGCTGGACAGATTTGTTAGCCTACGTTGAGAGAGAAACTTTTTGCCGGGGGCTGTTGGTGCTCCTAATAAAGGAATCTTTGAGTTCACTTCAGAGGATTTTGTCGTGTTTGAGGAGTTGGGTCAGAACATGGTGGACAAAGCTGGGGTTGTGTGCATCCTTTAGGATAGGACCCCCAAAGCCATTTTTGCCCTCAATTAGCAGGGGAAGGGCATGGTTTCCATCCCACGGGTTTCCTTTAGCAGCTCCTAAAGACCTTTCCTGAAGAATTCCCTTCGTGGAGGCTCATGCCCAGACACGCAGAACTGAAGGTCAAGGGTGGGTTGAACCGGGTAGACCTGATGGCTGTCCTGAGTGGGGAATTCAAGCCACCTCAACCACGGAATCTCTCTGTCTTCGCTTCTCCACAGCTTGCTGGCACAGCTGTCCTCGGCATTGGACTATGGCTTCGCTTTGATTCACAGAACAAAGACATCTTCGAATCAAATGAAAGTACTTCGAATTTCTACACAGGTAAAAATCATCAAGAGCCTCTCAGGTTCATAGAGAGATGCAGCCAGGGGGTGGGATTCAGCCCATTTGGACCAGTTTGGGCAAACTGGATGGAGGGAAAATGGGTCTTCCAGAAGTCCGGAAATGGGCCTGTTTCCGGCTTCCAGAGGGCCTCCGGACCCCGGGGGAGGCCGTTTTCACCCTCCCAGAGGCCCGAGAGAAGCCTCCGGACCCTGGAGAAGGTGAAAAACAGCCCTCCTGGAAGTTCTGGTAGGCCACAGCCACCATGGCCATGCCCGCCCAGCAACCGGGTAGCGAACCGGTTGCTGGGATGTTTGAATCCCACCCGTGGATGCAGCTGCTTCTTAAGGCTTATTGGGAGGATGGAGAGCGTAATTTCATAAGAAGCTCCTGTTGTAGAGAGAGGGCAGAACATTAAATAATGTATCTTGAGAGTTCAGCTTGGGTTCCTGTTAAGTTATGCTAGATCAAAACAAATCAAGGCATGTAGACCAAGGATTAAACATCGCCCTCTCCTCTTCAGAATACAGTATTTTTTTCATCCTTGGTGTCAGGGTTCCAAGTACTATGCCCATAGCAAAACAGAATTCTGAGGTGGGTAGGTTCCTCAAATAATAGTTTATTGGATATATCATATTGGCTCAAGTTGGTGAAAACCGACTCTGAATGTTCCCGCGGTTTCATCTAATTAAAAGTGAAGGTTTTTCCCAAACACTCAGTCACGTGGTCCAATCAAGGTGCTGTCTGGTTGCCTGGTAACATCATTCCTCCCCTCTGTGACCATCTGTGGGAATGTCCTTGGTTCCCAGGGGAAAGTATTTTGTTTTCACTACAAACCCCCAGGTATTTCTATTCTCCCCTCCCTATCCCTCAACTCCAGTGTGACAAGACTGAAGCCTCGAAATGGCTTAGGTCGGGCCAGCTACAGGGTTGACACTTGGGAAGTTTAAGATGGGTGGACTTGGCCCAGCTTTCTTAAACTTCCCAAGATTGAAAAACACTGCATGAGAAATCATTAAAAGATTATTAAAAGGGACATGGTGGCTCTGTGGCTAAGACGCTGAGCTTGCCGATCAGAAAGGTCAGCAGTTTGGCGGGTTGAATTCCTAGTGCCGTATAACGGAGGGAGCTCCCGTCACTTATCCCAGCTTCTGCCAACCTAGCAGTTCAAAAGCATATAAAAATGCAAGTAGAAAAAGAAGGGACCCCTTTGGTGGGAAGGTAACAGAGTTCCGTGCACCTTCGGCATTTAGTCATGCCAGCCACATGACCATGGAGATGTCTTCGGACAGCACTGGCTCTTCGGTTTTATAATGGAGATGAGCACGGCCCCCTAGAGCTGGAAACGACTAGCATGTGTGAGGGGAACGTTTACCTTTGGGAATTAGGATTAGGATAGAATAGGATAGAATAGAATAAAATAGAATGGGATGGAATAGAATAGAATAGAATAGAATAGAATAGAATAGAATAGAATAGCTTTCTCACTTTAAATGTAACTAAGCATACATTAAAATAAAATTTCATTGCATTCAGCTCTCAATAGATAACCATTCTGCATATACCCACATACAGACACATCTAGAACACAGAGAAACATCACAGGCTGCCCAATGATACAGAGATTTTTTTTTTCCTAGTTGGGTTTCTGCAGCTCTGGTCCAGCTACGAGCAGCCAAAATTTTGCTTTAGGCTGAGCTTTTTCAAAACTGGACATTTCAAATTCTTTGCATTCCAAGGCTAGCCACATTTTTCCCCTTTGGAGAATCCAGAGGTTTGGCTTTGGCGTTGTAGAATTCCTTTTCAAGTTTAAAACGTTTCAGGATTGTTCTTCCATGGTGTTTTTTTTTTTTTTTAATCCCTGAGAAATGCAGGCCTGGTAATTGGAATAAAAACCCGTTTTAATGCAAGACAATTTCATCGACCCTTAACGTGGGTGGTGAAAGGGTTTCCCAGAAGTGCTGACCTGAGCAAAATTATCCTCTAAAACCATTGGTGCTTT
The DNA here is from genome assembly GCF_049901715.1 of Pseudonaja textilis. Classification (NCBI taxonomy): domain Eukaryota; kingdom Metazoa; phylum Chordata; class Lepidosauria; order Squamata; family Elapidae; genus Pseudonaja; species Pseudonaja textilis. The sequence continues at coordinate 20,530,026 of NC_141994.1, read as the reverse complement.
TTGTTCAAGCTTCTGTGCAAACTTGGGGGGGGGGGGGGGAGGGGAGTGGCATGCACAAACATTAGTTGGATCTTCCAAACAGAGACAAAAAAAATATTTTTTTTCCAGCCACAGAGTTTGTGTGAGGTCTCCTGAAGCATTTTTTTAAAGACATGCCCAGCCCCCAAAAAACACCCAGTTTTCCTTTGAGGTCAACCAGGCAGTGCTTTCATAAAGATAATAAAAGAATGTTTGCAAAACAGCCATTAACTGATCAACGTTCTCCACTGCATTGCAAGCAACCGTCCTTGGCTTCCTTTATGGAAAATATATATATATGTGTGTGTGTGTGTGTGCAACTGGTATTTGTGGTATTTGTGGGTGGAAATGGGGGAGATGGAAGAGAATAATAGCTAAAGCTGCTATGGTAGTATTGCTTAAACTTGTAGCACCTGGCGATTCTGCAAAATAGATGCACGGCTACCCTTCAGAAAACAGCTATTTCCATCTTGAAATAATTCAGGAAGAAATTCAAAATGGTCGATCTGGTGAATGAATTTTGATAAGCAATTGCAGTTGTGACCCTTATTTGTTCATTTACTAGAATTTTAGCCTGCTTTTATTACTTACAAGGGTACTCAAACTAGGCAAGTTTAAGACTTGTGGACTTCAACTCCCAGAATTCCTGAGCTAACATGACTGGAGGAGGAATTCTGGGAGTTGAAGTCCACAAGTCTTAAAGCTGTCAAGTTTGAAGACCCCTGTTTTAGAAGTAACTCAAGCTGGCAAGCATACATTATACTCCTTCCTCCTTGTGAGGTGGGTTGGGCTGAGAAAAGTCACCCAGCCAGCTTTCTTGCCTAAGGCAGGATTAGAACTCACAAATCTGGTAATTGGCCCAAAGTCACTCAGCTGGCTTTCATACCTAAAGCGGGATTAGAACTCTCAGTCTCCTGGTGATTAGCTCAAAGAACTCTCAGTCACCCAGCTGGCTTTCCTGCCTAAGGCAGGACTAGAACTCATAGTCTCTTAGTGATTGGCTCACAGTCACCCAGCTGGCTTTTCTAGCTAAGGCAGGACTAGAACTCACAGCCTCCTTGTTTCCAGGCTACCACCCTAGAAGGGACAAAAAGGACCACCCAAGTGATTAGGTGATGCAAGGAAAGATGACAGCCATTGGTGTAAATGCAGTCGAGACATGGATGATGGCCGGGATCAGATTCACAAACACAAGGAACCCCAGTCAGGAAACCCGAGCTAGTTGTCCTTCCTTGCCAGGTTAATGCTGCCTTGGTTGAACTCATTAAGAGAAGGTGCCCGAAGGATTGAGGATCTTAGCAGTTTCCATGTCATATAACAATTCTTCTTTCTTCTTCTTCTTCTTCTTCTTCTTCTTCTTCTTCTTCTTCTTCTTCTTCTTCTTCTTCTTCTTCTTCTTCTTCTTCTTCTTCTTCTTCTTCTTCTTCTTCTTCTTCTCTTCTCTTCCTCTTCTTCTTCTTCTTCTTCTTCTCTTCTTCCTCTTCTTCTTCCTCCTTCTCTCCTCCTCTCCTCCTCCTCTCTCCTCCTCTCCTCCTTCCTCTTCTCCTTTTCCTCCTCCTCCTCCTCCTTCTTCCTCTTCTCCTCCTCCTCCTTTTCTCCTCCTCCTCTCTTCCTCCTCCTCCCTTTTCCTTTTCCTCTCTTTCTTCCTTCCTTCCTTCCTTCCTTCCTTCCTTCCTTCCTTCCTTCCTTCCTCCTCCTCCTCCTCCTCCTCCTCCTCCTCCTCCTCCTCCTCCTCCTCCTCCTCCTCCTCCTCCTCCTCCTCCTCCTCCTCTCCTCCTCTTTCCTCCATAGGGGTTTACATTCTCATCGGTGCTGGCGCCCTCATAATGCTGGTTGGCTTCTTGGGATGCTGTGGAGCAATACAGGAGTCCCAGTGTATGCTTGGCTTGGTAAGTCTTCACACAAACACACACATCAGGGCGAGATGCTGCCTTAAAATTAGACCATTTCATTCCTGGAGCTTTCGCTCCCCACCATCTAAAAATAGAGCCAAGGAAACATGTTTAATTCATTACACATGACCCAGAGAGGCTCTAAATGCAGCGAGTGATGTGTGTTAGGATTTTGTTTGTGCCACAGAACCGGTTCCTATTTGCATACTGTATTTGCAGAAAGTTCTTTTGCAAAGACGATGGTCTGATCTTGGTCCAGATTATTTGAGAAAGAGAGGGAGGGAAGGAAGGAGGGAGGGGGAGAGTGAGAGAGAGAGAGATCAGTTTGGAAGCTCAGATCCAGGTTGAGACTTGGAAAAACCAAAGTAAGCTTTCCCCACCTGAGAAAAAAAAAGACAAAACCTGAAAAAAAAGATTAAGACAAAGTCCCGAAGGCGCTTTTTCCAAGAGGCAACTGGACTTTCTGGTTTTTCTTTGAAGACATTTCACTTCTCGTCCAAGAAGCTTCTTCGGCTCTGACTGGATGGTGGGGAATGGAAGGATTTATACTCCTTGCAGACAGCTGGTCATTTGCATTCTTTTCAGAAAGTCATTGAGGCCACTTGGAGGTTTGTCTGTGTTCCCCAACAGCCTGCACCTGTGTTCAACAGTGAAGGGACACAGAGCAGAAAACATCCTACAGAAACACAGTCCTTTCAGCAGTTCCGAGAAGGCTCCACCCCCACTTACACCACTCAGGACACAGATAAACCTCCAGGTGGCCTCAACCACCCTCTAAAAGGATGCAAATGACCAGCTGTCTGCAAGGAATACAAATCCTTCCATTCCTCACCATCTAATCAGAGCTGATGAAGCTCCTTGGATGAGAAGCAAAATGTCTTTAAGAACAAACAAACAAACCAGAAAGTCCAGTTACCTCGTGAAGAGAAAGCACCTTTGGGACAACCCTGATGACCAGGACGACTGAGAATCTCCATAGATAAAGATAAAGGTTTTCCATCTTTATTTTTGACCTTTATTTTGACCATTAAGAGGAGTTCCATTAACTTCCCCCCACTCTCAATCCTCCAAAGGATCACAGCAAACCAAGGATGTTGCGAGCTCCGGAGAGTTGTCTGTTGAGACCAAATTCCCCCAATGTCAAGAGAAAAACAAAACAAAACAGAAAACCCTTTCCTCCATTCAAGCTCATTAGCAAATGGACGTGAAAGCTTCAGTGTCAAAGACCACAAAATGAGGCTGTCCTAACAGTGTCCCCAAATAGTGAGGCACAGAATCATAGAGCTGGAAAGGATTTTGGAGGTCTTCTAGACCAGTAGTTGCCAACCAGTAGGACAGGATCCACTAGTGGTCCATGAGAAAATGTTGGTGGTCCGCAGAGAAATGTCACCCCCAAAGCACCCCCAAAGCAATTAACCCAGGCTCCACGGGAACACAAGGTTGCGCCGCCGACATGGCCTGCGGGAACACAAGGCTTGCATCCTTAGTATTGCAAACAACACGAGGCAGTGAGGGGAGGGGGGAAAGGGCAGTGGGTGGGGGGAACTTGCCCCACTCACCCCACGCGCTGTCCTGACCACCGGGCTGCTTCTGTCTGCTTCTTTCTTCTGCTGCTTTTGGCTGCACCCAAGGAAAGCAGCCAAAGTCTTTCTTTCTCTCCCCCAAACTCCTCCAGAAATGAGTCTTTGGGACCCTGCAAGGCCTCCTGCTCCAAGAGGCTGTGTCAGCGTGACAAGTCTCACAAAGACTCATTTCTGGCGGAATTTGATGGAGAGAAAGAAAGACTTCTTCTGCTTTCCTTGCATGAAGCCAAAAGTCTCTCTCTCTCTCTCTCTCTTTCCCTCTGAGAACGGAGCTGGGGACAGTATCCTGCGATCCCAAATAAAGAATGATTGATCAGTAATAAAACAGGGTGGGAAATTTTCCTGCAGATTTTTGGGGGGATTTTCCCAGGGTCTCTGGTTTGTGGGATTTAAAATTATGAGTTTGCTGGTCCCTGAGGTCAAAAAGATTGGTGACCCCTGTTCTAGTCCAACCACCTGTCCAAGGAAGGAGCCCTTATTCCTTTCCACATGGCAGGACACTACTCTCCGTCCAGCTCTGTCCTCATCTTGGTGAATGGCTGCTATTTTACTGCCCTTTTAAGACTCTCATTGATTTGCTGAATTTAAAGGAGCTTGTTTGGACAATCGCTTTTATCAAACTGTTCTTAGAGTTGGTTGTTAGCCTTTTTTTTTAGGGGGCGGGGTGTTACTCTGCTCCAAATGTCTTCAGAAGGAAAGGCCATATAAACATGAAATGATGTTCTTCTCATCATGATATGCCAAAATATTTACTTTCAGCCCATCTGCCTACCCTAACAGTAACTTGACTCATCCATGAAAGCCTTTGCTTGTGCAGCCAAGACAAAACATCCAAAGTGCATTCAGTGTTAATGTATCACGGGAACTGTAAGATGGTTAAGTAAATTCTTCTGCATTGGTCCAAAGTGTTCAATCATTATGAATATCTCTTTGTCTTCCTTGTTCCTCCTTAGTTTTTCACCTTCCTTCTCGTCATTTTTGCTCTTGAAGTGGCTGCTGCCATCTGGGGATTTTCAAACAAAGAAAAGGTAGGAGAAACTTATACTGTATTTATCCTTCAGAAATTTTGCAGTGTGTCCTCATGGTTTGGGGTCTGGGTGTGGGGAGCCACAGTTCAAACGGATGACAACAATCAACCAATGGAACAGAAGTTGCCCTCGGAAGTTGTGGGAGTGCCATCAGTTGAGACTTTCAAAAAGAGATTGGACTCCCATCTGTCAGAAATGGTGTAGGGTCTCCCGCTTGGGTGGGGGGTTGGACTAGATGATCTACAAGGTCCCTTCCAACTCTGATGATCTGTATCTAACAAAACTCTAAAGGCATCCAAAATTGACCGGATCAGTTGTGTTATTCTGGTTTACATTGTTTTTCTGACTCAAGGCAGCCAGAAACAAATATACCTCTCCTGATAACTTCAAGAATTTATTGTGTGTTGGATGAGGAAGAAGGGAGAAGGTGTAATTGCTCCTTCACTAAACTAGACCTGAGAGATACATATTATAGAGTATGGATATACTGGGTATTTCGGGGGAGGGGTTCCAGGCCATTTCCAGGCTGTTTTTTGGGCTGTTTCTGGGCCATTTTTGGAACGTTTTCCAGGCCATTTGTAGGCTGTTTTCCAGCCATTTTTCCAGCCATTTTCCAGCTGTTTTTTTTGGGCCATTTCTCCAGCCATTTCCAGGCTGTTTTCAGACCATTTTCCAGGCCGTTTCCAGGCTTTTTTCAGACCGCTTTTGGGGTGTTTTCAGGCCATTTTCCAGGCTGTTTTCTGGTGCTCTGGCACCTGCAAAGACCAGCTGGCTAGCGTGCATGTGTGCACCAGCAGAAGAGCAGCTGGCAACGGCGCACATGCCCAACGGTGCATGCCACCTCTGACACATGTGCCATTGTTTCGCCCTATACCATTCCGGACACATGGCTGCCTGATCTCTTCTTAAAAACCTCCCGTAATGGAGCACCCACAACTTTTGATGGCAAGCTGTTAATTGTTCTCACTGTCCAATGTAACACTGAGGATGTTACCTAGTATGGTAAGGAAATGTCTGCAAGGAAACGATCGAGGTCAGAGCGCAACCAAGGACCCCTTCGTTTTAACCCTCAGCTACAATTCTTCTCCTGTATCTTCTGTTTTGCCAGCTCCCTAAAGAAATGCAGAGTTTCTATGACACCTTATTTGAGAAAAGGAAAGACACAAAAATAAAAGGCAGTCTGAGGGCCTTCCATACCGCGGTAAGTTGATGTTTGATTTGCATCTTTAATCTTAATTCTGGGCAGGGTGTTTCATAGAGAGCAGTTTCAAGGGAAGGCCAGATTAAAATTGTTCTCATTCCAACACCCCTGGTTCTTGGTTTCTACACACACACACACACACACACACACACACACAGCTTCTAGGTGCTCACTAAGAAAGAATTGTTCAAAATGACCATCAGAACATTAGCATTTCATGTATTATTATTAACACGCTCTGATGCTAAGGAGTTCCACTCCTCCTCCCCACCTGAAAAGAAATCTCTTCCAAATGCAAAACGCAAGCAGAGGAGTTTCAGTGTCATTATCAGTTTCACAGCACCAAGCAGCTTTAGTACAGAACAGTTGAGCTAAGCCACGCCCAGGCTCCTTGCTGTCTCCTTCTTGCTTCACACAGCAAATACTGCTTCAGTTTCCAAACAGCCCTCAACTGTCTCACACACTGACAGGATGCTAGCCAGATGAATACCGATGGATGCTGGAAGGCAGAGGCAGAATTTTTTCTCTCCTTATTTTCCTCCCCCAAAACTAAGCCCGATCACATAGTATAGCCAAACATGGGTGCCCAGCTAGTAGTAATAATAACTAGAGGTAGGGGAAGGGTGCCTCAGTCAGGTTTATATCGTCAGTGCATTATGGATGCCCAGTCACATTGGTGCAGAGTTGTTGGATGGGTGAGGAGATGAAAAATGATGTTCTTGGACTTCGTTTCTGGACAAACAACAAGGGTCATGAACATCAGCTCGCAGTTAAATGGCATGTCCCAAAATCCCGTATCTCAAACCACATCAATAATAAACAGTGCAATTGGGAAGGAACTAAAATCATTGGCCATACCACAAATGTGAATTTATTGAAGCCTGGTATAGTCTACCAAAGGAGCAATTAACATGCATATTGATCTCAATCCAGCATATGAATACGTAAGAAACTAGACCATCTAGAGAACCAATCGGCTGCTCAGAATTTAAATAAAGCTCCAAATGAATCACACAACCAACTGACTACACTGACACACAAAACATTGATAAGTTAAAGAGGAATGGGGCCAGAAAATCCTTGTTCTGTCCTCACTACACATTAGTCTGTGTGCAGCCCACCTATCCTCCAATAAAACAGATCGTGTGCATAGATCTTGGTGCTTTATTGGAAGAACAGGGTATGGTGAAACTGGGGAAAATACGGATACATACAATGAGAATCAAATACAAGATAGGCAGTATTTGGTTACTGCTGAACATAACAATAAGTTATAAGCATCTCACCAGCGATGCTTTGTGTGCGGGATGTGGGTTTGTCCTTGGTTGACCATGTTCCACAGATTAAGATGGATTCTTCTTTGTGCTTCTGCCTTCTCCAAATGCTAAAGGAAATGGAGTCTGGCTTCCCAGCATGCACTTGTTTTGAGAATGCGGGCTGATGCGTAAAGGGGTTGAACAAATTTCAACCCCTTTACCCAGCTTCAAACAATATACTTGGTATTTGTCTCCCTGGCCACTAGATGGAGCTAGAGAGAAACAACAGTATATAAAGATTGTTTGTAAGGGCATATTTGTCCCTCTGGCCACTAGATGGGGCTAGGGAATAGCAACAGTATATAAAAGTTATATGCTGGGGCATGACAATCCTGCTGATGCCATTACCTAGTCTGGTGATGAAATGTTCAGAAATTAAATTGAAAAAGGTTGGAGAACAAACCCCTGCCAAAAAAACAACTTATGTGTTTCTTTTTGCTGTAGTTGAATTGCTGTGGTCCGTCTGGTGTTCCCGAGCCTGATTATCAGGATACCTGTCCTGAAAACCCCAAGGTACGTATCGGGGCAGAAAGTGTAAATTTGTATTTTGACTTCTCGATATCATGCGTTGTCAGATATATATATTTTTTGTTGGTTTGTTTAAAGAAGCAAATTGTATTTTGTGCTTAGAAGGTCCAAGGATCTGAGTGCTAATTCCACTTCCCAAAGCTGTCAAGGTCTTTGTGCGTGTAGGAACAAAGGTGGTTGTGAATGAAAGTGTCCATTGCAATTTGTAAGAATTGTAAGCAAGGGTTCGCAAACAGAAGGGGGAAGGTTTAATTCCAATCTTCCTCAAAATAATCCATCTATTCCAAGGGCAACTCTCCCCCCAGCAGGGATCAGCTTCAAAAATTTAGCAAAGGGTTCTCTGCCCGGTTGCTGGGTGGGCGTGGTTATGGTGGGAGTGGCCTAGTCAGCCTCCTGCACCATGGTGGGTGAGGCGTTTTTGCCCTTCCCGGGCTCCGGAGGCTTTCCTCAGGCCTCTGGGATGGTGAAAATGGCCTCCTCGGGCTCCAAAGGCCCTCTGTAGGCCGGAAACGGGTCCCAAACTTCCGGTAGGCCCATTTTTCACCATCCCCTAGCCTCCGTGTGCAGCCTGCACTTACCCACACCCAAAACGGCCCGCGGGAGGGATTCCTGGGAGGGGAGGGGAGAGGTGGGTGGGGCCAGCCAGAAGTGGGATTTGGGCGGTTGTCTGAACTGCACAGAATCTTAGCTAGGGGCTCTCCCGGACCCCTGAGAACCTCCAGCAGCCCAGCCCACCCCTGCCCCTGAGGTTTATTGTCATCTAGGATGAACATCTTCAGAGTGGAGACTGGGTGGGAAATGCCACTTCTTCAATCTTTGAATGGGAAGGTTTGTTGGAAGTTTTGTTTCAAAGTCCAGTCTGGGAGAGCGAAAGAGAGATGAGAGATCAATGTTTTAGCGTTCTGCTTCGTTCTGGATGGGTTGAACCCCACCTTGGATGCGGTGCCTGCTTGTACCTTCTCTTTCCTATCTTTCTCTCTCCCCCTCTTTCTCTACTCACTTCCTGTCTTCCTCTTTCTTTCTTTCTTTCTTTCTTTCTTTCTTTCTTTCTTTCTTTCTTTCTTTCTTTCTTTCTTTCTCTTTCTCTTTCTCTTTCTTTCTTTCTTGTTGTCTGTCTCTCTTTCTCTCTCCTTTTTTCCTATCTTTCTCTCTCTCTCTCTCTCTCTTACTTTCTGTCTTCCTCTTTCTTTCTCTCTCTCTTTCTTTCTAGCTGTGTCTGTCTCTGTTTCTCTCCTTCTCTTTCCTTTCTCTCTCCCTCTCTTTCTCTTACTCACTTTCTGTCTTCCTCTTTCTTCCTCTTTCTTTTTCTTTCTAGCTGTCTCTGACTCTCTCTTTCTCTCCTTCTCTTTTCTATCTTTCTCTCTCCCTCTCTTTCTCTTATTCACCTTCTGTCCTTCTCTTTCTTTTTGTCCTTCTTTCTTTCTCTCTCCCTCTGTCTCTTTCTCTCTCTCTGTCTCTCTTTCTCAATTCAAAAAGTAGGGCAGAAGAACCGATTTAAGTGCGGCCAGAACACGGAACTCTTAAGCAAGAGTATTACAAAAATGTCATCCAAAATATTTTGAGTGTGCAATTAAATCAAAGGATACAATTCTTTTTTCTTCCAGCCGTGCCCTGTAGCTATTGATGACTTCTTCAAAAACAAGTTGAATCTGATTGCAGCTGTTGGCATTGGAGTTGCTGTGGTGATGGTAAGTTGTGACCGTTGTATACCTTTTGGATCCTGATTTAATGACAAATAGGGCATTTGTTTTATAAAAAATACGTAAAGTGATCAAGCGGAACACTACAAGCAGTGGTGGGATTCCAAAACGCGTGCTACCAGTTTGTGGGCTTTGCGCACGCAGCACTCAAAGAACACCTGAGTTGTTTTTTTAGCTCAGCTGAGGTGCGGCAATCCAGTCTGCCATGCAAATCAGTTGAGCTAAAAATCAATAGAATAAAGGACAGGAAAGAGCAGGGGTGGACAAGCGGGGCCAGCCAGGGGTGGTATTTGCCGGTTCTCCAAACTAGCTGAAATTTCCGCTACCAGTACACCAGAACCGGTCCACGCTGGCTGAATACCACCTCTGACTACAAGCATCAAAAGAAAGAAGGAAGGAAAGAAAGAAAGAAAAAGAAAGAGAGAGAGAGAGAGAGGAAGGTGAAGGAAGGAAGGAATATCATAAACAAATTAACACTAGCAAAAGCTACTATTATTTTATCTCTTTTGCTATTATTTTACCTTTTTAATGTTGTAAGCCACCAAGAGTTACCCTGTAGTAAGATGAATGGCCGATAAATTTAATAAATAATAAATAAAAATAAAATAAGATTGCTATCATCCCCTCCGTCCCCAATCCTTCTCTTCTCTTCATTAGGCTTAGACATACCTAGTTCCTAAATTCCTATTTCCCTGAATAGAACTTGATTCTCCTCTCAGGTGTGGCTCAATTATGCTACAACTAAACATGAATGCAACCTTCTTCCAAATTTTGAGATTGTTGGTTTAATAGTTATGGTACCATTTATTTTTATGCAGTAGGCTCTGCCAAAGAACTCTGTAAATATTTACTTTAAACTTTAAGGACCAAGTCTTGAAACGTTGAACTGGCTACAGTTGTTTCAAAAACATGTATATAAATTCACTGGTTTGTCTTGCAATTCTTCAATATATATATATATTATACATACATATACATATACACATACACATACACATACACATACATATACATATATATAAAAGCAAAATACCACTCACACGTCATCACAAAATCTCCAGAACCATAAAGCGTACAAACTTGAAATTTGGCACATATGTTCCTCTAGGCTTCTAGGTGCTCACTAAGAAAGGATTGTTCGAAATGACCATTAGAGCATTAGTATGTCCTATATTATTATTATTATTATTATTATTATTATTATTATTATTATTATTATTATTATTATTATTATTATTATTATTATTATTATTATTATTATTACCACGCTCTGATGCTAAGGAGTTTACTCCCTTTCCCCACCTGAAAAGAAAACTCTTCCAAGTGCAAAACAGAAGCAGAGGAGAGGAGTTTCAGTTTTAGTTTCACAGCTCCAAGCAGCTTTAATATAGAATAGCTGAGCTAAGCCATGCCCAGGCTCCTTACTGTCTCCTTCTTGCTCACAGAGGAAATACTCTTTCAGTGTCCAAACAGCCCTCAACTCTCTCACTTACTGACAGGACGCTAGCCAGATGAATCGATGCTGGTAGGCAGAGGCAAAAAAAAATTCCCTATTTTCCTCCCCAAAAGCTGAGCCCAACCACATAGTTTCGTAGTGAAGCACAAGTGTCGAGCTAGTATGTAATATAATAATACATTATATTATTTCTTTTTCAGATTTTTGGCATGATCTTCAGCATGATTCTTTGTTGTGCTATCAGAAGAGACCGAGAGATGGTCTGAAGCCATTTTAGAAAGTCTCCTCCCTTCGTACAAAGAATCTCCAGTTATTAACTTTGCATTTTGAATAGCATTTCTAAAAGTATATATTTCGTTTTTAAATGCTTTATTTAGTTTGGATGTTCTTAATTTTTTTTTCCTCTGTAAGTTTTTAAATCTTATTAAAAGGAATCTACTCTTGGAAAGATACTATATTTGTAAAGCTAAAGCCCTACCCACTTGTATATAAAGTTTTTGTCTCTAAATTGACCGTCTTGCTTTAAGCTTAAAACTGGGATGTAATTTAAGTTGGAGAAATTTTCATACTTAATAAAGATTTAAGATGACGTTTTTGCAAAGGAAGTATTATTTTGGCATACGAATTTTAACCCGTTGGGCTGGGGTTTTTTTTATGGAACATCTTACCAATTCTACTATTATAGTTATGAACGACTGCAAATTCTTGAATTTGGCCCTTATCCTCCTGTTCATTTTGGGGGGAAGGATACATTTAATGGGTGGAAATTTTAAGGGCTATTAAAGTGATTCTGTTGTGGCCCACCAGCAGCCAGCAGAGCTGGCCACAGACTCGAACAGTGAGGGTCTGGGGAAGGTTCTGACAAGGAGTCTGTGTCAGAGGCAAAATTGGGGCCAGTCATCAGCTGCTTTTGGAGTTGGAGATCAGTGGGGTAGAAGAACAGCTGGAGCCTGTTCCTGATGTGCAGATGCACAGAGCTGCCAGGTGAAGGGAACAGCTAAGAAACAAGGGTCAACTTGGGAGTAAAGGATGGTGAATGACCCCTCCCATAGGGAATAAATAGGAGCTAAATAAATAGGGAGTGGTGTTTGCAGGAGACAACTAGTTCATTTAATTAGTGTGAAGATTTGTTCGTGACTCACAGAGACTCTTTGCCAAGTATTTCCTTGTACAGTGTTGCGCTTAGAAGACATAGGCCTGGCAACTCTCCAAGCCTGATAAGGTCTGTGGTTGTAATTCACCTTTGAAAAACTGTTTGCTGGAATACACATTAGCCTAATAAAAAGGGGTTTTGTCGGGACAAGGAGTCTGCTTCGTGATTTTGTGAAGCCGAGGTCAGAACAGATTCTGTGATTTACCATTAATGCCTGATTAGGACGTAAAAGCAGCAATATTACAAGCCAAGGGGGAAAACCTGGTGTTAGCCAATTGGTCGATCATTTTGTCAAGCTAAAAGAACACATAGCAGCGAAGTCTGTAGAAATCCTCGGTCATCTAGGTCATGGTGCTTTTTCAGGAGGCAACTGGATTTTCTTGTTTTTTTTCTTTTGCTTCTCATCCAAGACGCTTTTTCAGTTATGACAAGATAGTGGCAGAGGTGATATTCAGCAGATTCTGACCAGTTCTGGAGAACCAGTAGTGGAAATTTTGAGTAGTTCAGAGAACCGGCAAATCCCACCTCTGACTGGCCCCGCCCCCATCTATTCTCTGCCTCCCATTGAGTCCCAGCTGATCGGCTGGGTCTCCTTTGGTTGCCCTGCACAGGAGAACAAAGCTGGAAAGCAGGTTAGTGGGATGGGGAGGGAATGGGGATTTTGTAGTATCCTTCCCCTGCCACGGCCACCAAGTCACGCCATGCCCACAGAACCGGTAGTAAAAACAAAATTGAATCCCACCACTGGATAGTGGGGAATGGAAGGATTTATATTCCTTGCGGGCAGCTGGTCATTTGCACCCTTTTAGAGGGTCGTTGAGGCCACCTGGAGGTTTATCGGTGTCCTCAGGATCACCTAAGTAGTACTCTTGGTTCTTGTTAACAAGGAAGTCCAGTCGCCTCTTGAAAAAGCACCTTTGGGACAACCATGAAACTGAGTGACTGAGAATCTCTACGGACTTTTAGCTATGCAATTTGGGATGAACTCCCTTGGAATGGTGTGGGAGTAGGAATGGATTTCCAGAGGGGAAAAAATGCAGACTACAGGAACCAGGAGCACCACTCAGGTCAGGGGACCTCAAAGGACATGCTGATAACCAGCGAACCCCTTGTCAACGAAAGTGCAGCCCCACCTCTGCTTGGACGTCTCGCTTAGCAACAGAAATGTTGGACTCGGTTGTAGTCGTAAGTCGAGGACTTCCTATATATACAAGCAGATGAGCATAAACACTGCACGCAAACTTTCTCAGGACTTTTTACCGTGCCACAAAGACGGCTAATAGAAACCACAGTGGGTCAAGATGTCTGTCATACGATACAAAGTAGTGTTTCTTAACCTCGGCAGTTTTACGATGGGCGGGCTTCAACTTCAATGGGGAATTCTGGGAGTTGAAGTCCTCCCCTCATAAAGTTGGCAAGGTTGAGAAACAACGTAAATTAATGGCAGAATTGGCATTGGGACTACAATTGTTCCAATTGTCAATTGTTCCTTTTCCCTCTGCTAGGTGTGCCAGTCCACAAAGCCGAGGCACACGCACACACACACACACACACAAAACATTTAGTGGTTTTTGCCGCCTGCTGCTGACAAACTACACAGGTTGTGAGTTTGGTTCCAGCCACCATCTCAGCAGTTTTAGAAAGGGAGGCTTAGAAATTAGGTTGAAGCTGTCATAATTAAAGGGGAAGCAGGCCCGTGAGCAGATCAGACAAGGACAAAAGGAGTCTTGTCTAAAAGATCAGGGAAATGATCTGATGGGAAATGGATGAAAGGGAAATGGATGAAAGAAAGAAGTCATTAAGGAACAAAGTGTGCGTGTGGTGGGGGGAGGATCTCACCTGAACCAGACAAAGGATGTTGGGCCTGGGGGGGGGGGGTGGAAGCAATCCCAGCTAATCAACTAAGCAAGAACTCTGTGTGTGTGTGTGTGTGTGTGTGTGTGTGTGTGTGTGAGAGAGAGAGAGAGAGAGAGAGATAAATAGATAATGATACATAGCTAGACAGATCGATGATAGATTAGATAGATAAATATAGATGATAGCTACAGTAGATGATAGAGAGAATTAGATATAAATAGACAGATAATGATAGACAGACAGAAGATAAATTAGAGAGAAAAGGGAGAGAGAATTATAGATATAAATAGACAATGATAGACAGACGGACAATAGATTAGAGAGAAAGATAGAGAAAATGATAGATATAAATAGACAGATGATAGAAAGATGATAGATTAGATAGAAAGAATAGAAAGAATTAGATATAAATAGACAGATAATGATAGACAGACAGAAGATAGATTAGAGAGAAAAGGGAGAGAGAATTATAGATATAAATCGACAATGATAGACAGACGGACAATAGATTAGAGAGAAAGATAGAGAAAATGATAGATATAAATAGACAGATGATAGAAAGATGATAGATTAGATAGAAAGAATAGAAAGAATTAGATATAAATAGACAGATAATGAGAGACAGACAGAAGATAGATTAGAGAGAAAAGGGAGAGAGAATTATAGATATAAATAGGCAATGATAGACAGACAATAGATTAGAGAGAAAGATAGAGAAAAAGATATAAATAGATGATAGAAAGATGATAGATTAAATAGAAAGAATAGAGAGAATTCGATATAAATAGACAGATAATGATAGACAGACAGACAATAGATTAGAGAGAAAGAGAGAGAGAAAATGATAGATATAAATAGACAGATAATGATAGACAGACAGAAGATAGATTAGAGAGAAAAGGGAGAGAGCATTATAGATATAAATAGACAATGATAGACAGACAGACGATAGATTAGAGAAAGAATAGAGAGAATTATATATAAATAGACAGATAATGATAGACAGAAGATAGATTAGAGAGGCAGAGAGAGAATGATAGATATAAATAGACAATGATAGACAGACAGACAATAGAGAGAAAGAGAGATAGAGAAAATGATAGATATAAATAGATAATGATAGACAGACGATAGGTTAGAGAGACAGAGAGAGTGATAGATATAGACAATGATAGACAGACAGACAATAGATTAGAGAGAAAGAGAGATAGAGAAAATGATAGATATAAATAGACAGATAATGATAGACAGACAGACAGACAATAGATTAGATAGAGAGAATAGAGAGAATGATAGATATAAATAGACAGATAATGATAGACAGATAGGTGATAGATTAGATTAGGGGGAGTGAGAGAGAGAGAGAGAGAGAGAGAGAGAGAGAGAGAAATGATAGAGATAAAATAGATAGACCTTACTATATATATATAGGGAGAGGGAGGGGGAGAGAGGAGGAGGGAGAGAAGGATGGAGTATATGAGGATTCTCAGTCATCCAGGTCATAGTTGTCCCTGAGGTGCTTTTCTGAAAGGCACCTGGACTTTCTTGTTTTTTTCCTTGAAAACATTTTGCTTCTCATTCACGAAGCTTCTTCGGTTCTCACTGAATGTTGGGGAATGGAAGGATTTATATCCTTCGCGGTTTTGGAAAGTTACTAGCCTCTTATTCTTTTTTGTTTAGGCTAAACACACACAGTTCCTGGGACAATCAATCTTCATGGGATTTAACCTTCAATTGCCTCGCCATCTTTGTCATTCTTCTCTGCATTCTTTCTCATTTGGAGCCCAGTGCTACAAACAACCATGATTTATATGTAGTTTTCATGCTATCTGCCACATCCTAGAAACTGATGAGGGATAAAGGAAGTCGCTCTGCAAAAAAAAAAAAAAAAAACCTCAGGTTTTTGAACTCTGTCCTATCTCCTATTTTAGCATGCATCTAGTTCATGGATTTCTCCAATGGTGGGATTGGAATCACTTAACAAGCAGTTCTCTGATTGGGTAGGTATACCGGTTGGTCTTGTGATTGGGTGGGTGATGTCACTCATCACACCCAGCCCTGCCTCCCTGAAAACGGTCTGAAAACGGCCCCCCAAATGGCCAGAAAATGGCTTGAAAACAGTCCAAAAAGGCAGCCTGAAAACAGCCTGAAAAATGGCCTGAAAACAGCCTGAAAATGCAGCCTGAAAACATGCCCCACAATGGCTGAAAATAGCCTGAAAAATGGGTCAAAAAACAGGCCAAAAAATGAGCAGGGGCAGAATCAGCCAGTGGTGGGATTTCCTGGTTCACCGAGCTGCGCTGAATCTTAACTACCGGTTCGCATGAACCGGTGTGAACCACCATCTCTGGATTTCTCTTTTAATGGCATGTCCCATTGGTCATCAGTTCCAACATGGAAGACAGAGTTCCAGCAGCGTTGGAAGGGACCTTGGGAGGTTTTCTAATCCAACCCCTTGCTCAAGCAGGAGACCTATGCCATTTCAGACAAATGGTTATCCAATCTCTTCTTAAAAACCTCCAGTGATGGAGCATCCACAACTTCTGGAGGCAAGATGTTCCACTGGTTAATGGTTCTCACCACCAGGAAATTTCTCCTTAGTTCTCGGTTGCTTCTCTCCTTGGTTAGTTTCTCTCCATTGTTTCTTGTCCTGCCTTCAGGTGCTTTGGAGAACAGCTTGACTCCCTCTTCTTTGTGGTATTTTTGTAGGGGTTCCTTTTGGGGAAAGAGCTGGGATGAAGAATAGATATATGAAGTTGCAGTTATCAATCTCCAGTGGCTCGAGACTAAGAATCTGCTTTATATTCTTACACAGTAATCAAATACCCAAAACAGGCCAAGATTTTTTTTCCAGCGTGGGATCAGAATTGCAATGCTTGGATTCTTGACTTACTGAAAAATAAATCAACAAGAAAGCCATTCATTGGGCATGAATGCATGCCTTGACTAACGTTCTTCTTTGATGGTCAAGAGATCTGAACTAAATCATGGCTGGACTTTTAGGAGCGAGGGCCTATTCTGACATTTATCCCAAATTCCAAGCTGATCAGGTGATTACTTCAGAGTTTGCCTTTAAAATTCATAGCCCTTGAATTCTTTCTGGAGGAGATTTTGGGGAAGAATTCAGGCAGTCCTTGATTTACAACCACAAGTGAAGCCAACGTTTATGCTTCTAAGTGAGTGGTGAGGTGGCCTAGTGATGGAGCTCTCACCTCACAATCAATCCTAGGCAGAGGCTGTCAGGGTAATGATTTCAGAGCTGCTCAGCTGAGGCAATGACAGAGGCAGATATTTCGTTCTCTGGGCATGATGAGAATATATCTGCTGAATATAACTCCGTATTAGCAACAGGAAGGGCACCTGGCGAGTAAACACTCAGCTCCATTTAGTTGCCTAGACTCTGCCCCACAAGGGATTATGTGGTCATTAAAAGATGATGATGATTTATGTTTCTAAGTGAGATGTCTGTTAAGTGAGTTTTGCCCCATTTAACTACCTTTCTTGCCGCCCTTGTTAAGTGAATCATTGCAGTTGATAAATTGGTGTTGTGACTCGGAGGTTTGAGCCAGCTCTGTTAGAGGACACAGACTTGGACAATGAAGAAGAGGAGGATTTGGCTCTGAGGTTTGAGCCTGCTTTGTTAGAGGATTTGGTATTGCCTTCCTCCCCAGGACTTTCCTCTTCGGCAAGACCTTCCTCCCCGGTTGTGCCTCAGGTGTCGGCAGATAACCAGGAGGGCGTATCAGAGCCTCTGGCTGAGGAATGTTGGTTTGATGCGAGGCAAAGATGCAGGCAAAAGCGTGAGATGCAACGCGGAAAGAAAGGACGAATCAGAGAATGAGATGAGGGACTGACATGCCCCACAGGGAATAAAAGTGGGTGTGTTAGCTCTGGGTTCTTGTTTGGGACAATGTATTATTTAGTGAGAGAAGCTTCAGAATTATCCTGTGTGTGGTGACAGCCTGTGATTTATGTTCCTGCTTCCTTATCGGACTTGGCAGGCAGCTTGCGTGAGACTGCCAAGAATGTTGTCGGCTTAAGGAATTTAACCCTGTAATTACCGGACTTGCCTGCTTATTTGTGTTTCAGTTGGAGATTTGGACTTATTACTTTGTTTGTACAGGTGAGACATAACAAATTGGTAACCTGGTTGTTAAGTGAATCTGGATTCCCTATTGACTTTTCTCGTCACTGGAGACTTTTTAAAAAAAAAAATCTGTAGAGCCATTTGTCCAGAATGGTATAAGTTCTCCTGCTTGAGCAGGGTGTTGGACTAGAAGACCTAAAAGGTCCCTTTCAACACTGTTATTCTGAAACCTTAAGTCAACCCGAGCTAACACTTCTACCTGGTGCAAAGTTAAACCTAACTCCTTTCTGAATCTCAGAGTTGCAGAGTTGCTTACTGACTCTTGCTGAAATATCCAATCTCTTTTCAGTCTCAGTTTCTCCACTGGCTTTGGGCCACGGGACTTTTGGCATATGTTGATATATATATATATCTATATACTTTCACAGCCGTTTCTGTTCAGCTGTGAAAGTCTGACTCACAGACAAACACTATACAGAAGCCTGACGATGGCAGATGAGATTCTGCCGAAATGTTGCTACCACTTTAAAAGCACAACTATAATGACGTGGGAAAATACCCGAACAAAGCTGAATACCATACATGGTATTTCAGGATTTATCAAGATTTCTGTTGCCTCATCTCAGGCAATGACCTTTGTGAAGAAGTCAAAGAAATGGCCTCTTTCTGACAACTCTCCCATGCAAAGGATGGTCAGATAGGCCCAGAGTCAGTTCATTTTCCCAGTAAGCCTGTCACGGGGATCTGAACAGGATTGTTTTTAACTCGTCTGACTGGTTTGGAGGATTTTGAGCAGGGGTGGGCTTTAAAAATTGTAGCAAAAGGGTTCTCTGCCCAGTTTTACGTTTTACAATAGAATAGAATAAAAGAGTTGGAAGGGGACCTTGGAGGTCTTCTAGTCCAACCCCCTGCCTAGGCAGGAAACCCCACATCATTTCAGACAAATGGTTATCCAATTTCTCCTTTAAAAATTCTGGTGTTGGAGCATTTACAACTTTTGGGGGCAAATTGTTCCCCCGATTAATTGTTCTGACTTAAGAAATTTCTTCTTTAGTTCTAGGTTGCTTCTCTCCCTGATTTTGTTAAAAAGCTCCCATCTCTAGCAAGCTCCCTTGTATTCAGCTGAATTACTCATTCTTCTCATTTGCAGAAGAGACTGGATAGCCATTTGTCTGAAACAATGTAGGGTTTCCTGCTGGAGCCAGGGGCTGGACTAGAAGATCTCCAAGGTCCCTTCCAGCCCTTTCATTCTGCACCCTACTTTAACTTCTCTGCCTGATTGGCAAA
The DNA here is from genome assembly GCF_049901715.1 of Pseudonaja textilis. Taxonomy (NCBI): domain Eukaryota; kingdom Metazoa; phylum Chordata; class Lepidosauria; order Squamata; family Elapidae; genus Pseudonaja; species Pseudonaja textilis. Next base: position 20,510,920 of record NC_141994.1, on the reverse strand, counting down.
CAACAATGTAAGGATTCTTTTGTTTATTTATTTATTTTTATTTTATTTATTTATCTGATTTGTCAATCGCTTACAAGGTAATAGGTATATGTATAAACATGAGTAAGGTTACAGGAAATAGGTACAAATAAATGGGGACAATAGCACAGGGACGGAGGCACGACGGTGCACTTATGCACGCCCCCTTACAGACCTCTTAGGAATGGGGTGAGGTCAATAGTGGATAGTTTGAGGTTAAAGGAGTGGGGGTTAGAGGATGTAACAACAGAGTCAGGGAGTGCATTCCAGGCATTGACCACTCTGTTGCTGAAGTCGTACTTTCTGCAATCAAGTTTGGAGCAGTTTACATTGAGTTTGTATCTGTTGTGCGCTCTTGTATTGCTGTGGTTGAAGCTGAAGTAGTCACTGACTGGTAGGATATTGTAGCTGATAATTTTGTGTACTACTCTTAAGGCCAACCATAGGCGGCGTAGTTCAAGATTGTCCAAGACTTGTCTCTCCTTACCCGTAGATCTTTGTGCTTTCTGGATATTTTTTCTTTTAAAGCTTACATAAGGCTTACACATTCCTTCCTGCCTCAAATTCCAAACCTTGCAATTTATTAATTGCAAAGAGACACAGTAAATAAATCCAAGCTGGTACACAAAAGGAGGGCCCCCTTCTTGCTCTGTGTGTGTGTGTGTGTTTGTGGGCTGGGAGCAGAAGCTTGATGTTTGCAGGGTGAATCAATTCTGCCACTATTATCTTCTTGCCAAGCCATTATACGCTCAGTGAGTCATCTCAGCAAAAAAACAAAATAAAAGGAAACTCCCAAGTCTTTCTGGAAGCTTTATTAAGGGAAATACTTTGGAGACGTTTGTGTGGAAAAAAAAAAAATCAGGGAGCTCATGAAGTGTAGGCCGAGAGCCACCTAAAAATCCCAGTTTTTTTTTTTTCTCCTGCGGCACAAATCTCCACGGTCTTTTTTTCTTGCAACTGAGCATTATGAGGAGCCTCTGTGACGTAGTGGTTAGAGTGCAGTGCTGCAAGCTACTTCTGCTGCCTACAATTTGGCAGTTCAAATCCCACCAGGCTCCAGGTTGACTCAGCCTTCCATCCTTCCGAGGTGGGTAAAACGAGAAAACCCATATTGTTGGGGGCAAGAGGCTGACTCTGTAAACCACTTTGAGAGGGCCGTAAAGCCTTATAAAGCGATATGTAAGTCTAAGTGCTATTGCTATTATTTCTGTTCTGCCTTTTGGAATTAAAAAACTCTAAAGAAATGCATTTCAAAGGCTCTGATGTGACAACAAAGCAAGAGAATAATAATAACAAAAAAAACCACCCTGCTTTTTAAAAAAACAAACAAACAAGCATAAAACACAAAGCAGGCAGTGGCAGGAAATATAGGTAGTCTTCAAAATTATGACCACAGTGGAGCCTGACATTTCTCTCGTGAAACGAGATCTTTCTGAATTGCTGAACATGTTATATTGGTTATACGGGTGTTAAATAAATCTGGTTTTCCCATTGAGATTGCTGGTCAGAAGGTCACCAAAGGAGATTCACACAACCTTGGGACACTGCAGCTGTCATAAATATGAGTCAGTTGCCAAGCATCTGAATTTTCATCCCATGACCCTGGAGTTGCTGCAATGGTTGTAAGTGTGAATAGCTTTTTTTCAGTGTCGTAGTAACTTCGAACGGTCACTAAAGAAACTGTTGTAAGTTGAAGACTATCTATAAAACTGACTTTGCTAGGAGGGCGGAGAAGAGCAACAAAGATGATTAGGGGTCTGGAGGCTTAAAACCAGGGATGGGATTCAGCCGACTTGGAATGGTTCAAACGAACCGGATGCTAAATTTACATCTGGTTCACCAAACTGGTAGTTGAACCGACTGGGTGGCCCTGCCCACCCCACCCCACCCCGCCCCACCCAGGAGTCTCTGTGTGGCCTGTTTTGGGTGCGGGTAAGTACAGGGTTCGTGCAGAGGCTCTGGGAGGGTGAAAAATGGCCCTCCCAGAAGTTCTGGAAGTCCAGAAACAGGACTTTCCCTTGACTTTGCAAGGTCCCAAAAGGGGATCACGTGACACCTCCCCAGGGACACTATAATCGTCATAAATATGAATCAGTTGCCAAACGTCTGAATTTTGATCACGTGACCATGGGAAGGCTGCAACGGTCGCTTAGTGTGAAAAAACAATCACTTTTTCCCATGCTGTTGTAACTTCGACCGGTCACTAAGTGAATTGTTGTAAATTGAGCCCTACCTGTAATGAAAAGTTGCAGGAACTGGGGGTATCTAGTCTAAGGAAGAGAAAGACTAGGGGCAACATGATAGCAGTCTTCCAAAATTGCAGGGGCTGTGATGGAGAAGAGCTTGTTTTCCAAAGCACCTGAGGGCAGGACAAGAAGTAACAGGTAGACATTTATCAAAGAAACATCCAACCTAGAATTAAGGTGAACATTCCTGACAGTGAAAACAATTAATCAATGGGATAACCTGCCTCCAGAAGTTGTGGGTGGGTTTTTTTTAGAAGAGACTGGACAGCCATTTGTCTGGAATTGTATAGGCAGTGGTGGGATTCAGCTGGTTTGTACCGGTTTGTGAGAACTGGTTGTTAACTTCCTGAGCAGTTTGGTGAACTGGTTGTTGGAAAAAACCATTAGGGCAGGGATCTGGTTGTTAAATTATTAGAATCCCACCACTGTGTAAAGGGTCTCCTGCTTGAGCGGGGGGTGGGGTTGGACTAGAAGACCTCCTAAGTCCCTTCCAATCCTATAATTCCATGTTCTGAAGTCAGTGGAAGGATTCAAAAAAATTTACCACCGGTTCGGAGGGCGTGGCTTGATGGGCGCATTTTGCATGCATGCACGCGACAAACGCACACGCTGCACAGACACAGAGGCATTTGTGCAGGCGCAGAGGTGTTCCAACTCGCCTCCTGCAAGCCTGCACTCTCCCGGTTGCTTCAGCAGCTGCCGCGTGTCGCTCTTCTGTGCCACGCAAAGCAGCTGTGCTTCAAATTCAGAAGATAAAGGTTTGTATGGGAGCCCAGACGGGCGGGTGGGCCCAACAACAGAGTGATAGAGAGAACCGGTTCTGTCTCCGCTGCTCATCGCCACTACCGGCTCGGCTGAACTGGGCCAAACCAATAGAATACCACCACTATTCTAAGTCCTCCTGGCTCACGACATCCTAAATCTGAATGATCCCTGGATGAATAGTTGTTTAGCAAGGAGTATAATTACTCTTATGTGGCAGCTCTGTGATGTTAATTTGTATCATGGTCTGATTAATCCACGAGTGGGCTGCTACTGGTCCTCTCCAGTTTGGGTGAATTTTATCATTTTTTATGGCTGATTGGGTGAACTGGCAAATCCCACCCCTGGCTGGCCCTGCCCACCCCACCCTTCCCAGGAGTGTCCACATGGCCCGTTTTGGATCCCAGGTAAGTACAGGGCCCGCCTGGAGGCTCAGGGAGGGTGACAAAAGGGCCTCCTGGAGGCTCTGAAGGCTCTGGAAATGGAACCAATTTTGGCCTCCAGAGAGCCTCTGGAGCCCAGGGAGCAGAGGTGGTATTCAGCAGGTTCTGACCAGTTCTGGAGAACCAGTAGCGGAAATTTTGAGTAGTTCAGAAAACTGGCAAAGATCGCCTCTGACTGAAGATTTTACAGTGTCCTTCCCCTGCCATGCCCACAGAACTGGTAGTAAAAAAATTTGAATCCCATCACTGCCGAGGAGGCCATTTTTGTCCTCCTGGAGTCTTGAAGAAAACCTCTGGAGCCCTGGGAGGGCAAAAAACGGGCCTCCTGGAAGTTTCAGAAGGCCAGAAATGGGCCCATTTCCAACTTCCAGAGAGCCTCCAGAGCCCAGGGAGGCCATTTTCACCCTCCCAGAGGCTCAAGGAAAGCCTCCAGAGCCCAGGGAGGGCGAAAACGGATCCCCCGCCATGGTGCAGGAGGCCGACTAGGCCACGCCCACCCAGCAACTGGCAGAGAACCAGTTGCTAAAATTTTTGAAGCCACCCCTGGATTAATCCTACTTTAATATCTTTTCCTGGACATTATAAACAATGCCTTTTAAACATCCTTTCTGTGATAAAAATTTCTTTAGTACTGGGAAAGTTCCAATTCGGTATTTTTAGGAGAGGGACGGTTATCATTAAAAAAATTCTACTGTCTTGGGTTTAAAAATAATACTCGTTGTCGTGTGTAGATTGTTTATATAAAGTGAATGACTTTTATGAGGAAAATAAATTTTTGGACACGTGGGAACGTGGTTAGCAAGATAGAAACATAGAAGGAAAGGGTGGTAATTGGGATAACCTTGAAGGGTTCAGTTCTCAGTGCTAAAGTCAAAGCTTCTATGGCAGTGGTGGCTAACCTTTTGGGGCTCCTGTGTCAAAAAGTGTGTGCATGCTTGCATGCTCGCATGCCAGCACCCATAAGGCAATGCGCACCCCAATGCCCTCTATGCATACGCATGCAATCCCCACCCACCCTCACTGCCTTTTACCTGCACTGCACCTCACAGCTGATTTCCGGCTGGTTTGAGGCCTTTTTCGAACTCCCAAAGGCTTGAGGAAGGCTTCTGCAGGCTTTGCAGGCCGAAAACTAGCCCCGTTTAATCACTTCAGGTATTTTCGGAAAAACAGGATGTGATGAAACGGGGCTAGTTTTCGGCCTGTAAAGCCTGCAGAATCCTTCCTCAAGCTTCTGGGAGGCTGAAAAAGGCCTTAAACCAGCCAAAAATCAGCTGTGAGGCGTGCGCATGCCCAGTGAAGTAAGTTTGCCTGCAGCTTGTGTGCCGACAAAATGGCTCTGGTTTGCCATCACGGTTCTATTATTAAGACAATAATTATTTCTTGATAGTAACAGAAGTACGGGAAAGTAACGAGGCTTGCTAAGTATGAATTATGTAAGCTAATCTATGACTGTGTCACCAAGTTAAGAACTACAGGGATTCACTTAATGACGGTAGCAAGAAAAAAATTCATAAAACGGGGCCCAATTCAACAATTAACCAATGTTTCACTTAGCAACAGAAATGTTGTGCTCAATCATGGTCGTAAGTCAAGGATTACCTGTGTAATGTATCTTTTGGTCTGTAGGAGTCTCTCTTTTTTATTTTCTGGATGAAGTTTCTCCAGTCACTGTACACTTAATTAACAAATAAATAAATACAGGCAGTTCTCAACTAAGACCGATTCATTTAAGTGGCTCAAGTTACAACGAAGTATAGAAAAGAGACTTATGACCCATGTTCACACTTACAACCATTATAGCATTCCCACAGTCACATGATCAAAATTCAGATGCTTGGCAACTGACTCGTATTTATGACGGTTGCAGCATCCTGGGGGCGTGTCATCACTTGTGAACCTTCCTAGTTGGCTTATGACAAGCAAAGTCAATGGGGGAGGCCAGAGCCGTTTAACAATGACATGATTCGCTTAACAACGGCACAGTGATTTGCCTAATGGCCATGGCAAAAAGAGTCATAAAATTGGACATAACTCGCTCAGCAACTGTTTTGTGCTTAGCAACAAACAGTTCGGCTTCCATTGTGGTCGTAAGTAGAGGACTACCTATACTCCAGTGGGTTTTGATTGTCGGTTCGGGTTCCTGAGTTCTATTCCATGTTTGTTTCAGCACATTTTGCATGTACACAATCTCTCCCTCCCTCCCTCAGGGCTAAAAAACCCAGGCAGCCAGTAGACGGCAGCAGTGATTCCCATGAAGGAGGGTTTAGAAAGCCCCCTAACTCTGGAAGGGACTTTGTAGGTCATCTAGTCCAACCCCCCGCCCAAGCAGGGGACCCTACACCATTTCTGAGAGATGGTAGCCCAGTCTCTTCTTGAAAGCCTCCAGTGATGAAGCTCCCACAACTTCTGTTCCATGGGTTGATTGTTCTCACTGTCAGAAAGTTTCTCCTTATTTCTAGGTTGAATCTCTCCTTGTTCAGTTTCCATTCATTCTTACTTGTCTGGCCTTCAGGTGCTTTGGAGAATAGCTTCACCCTTCCTCTCTGGGGCAGCCCCTCAGATATTGGAAGTCTGCTATCATGTCTTCCCTGGTCCTTCTCTTCACTAGACTAGCCAGGCCCAGTTCCTGCAACCGTTCTTCATATGTTTTAGCCTCCAGTCCCCTAATCATCCTGGTTGCTCTTCTCTGCACTTTTTCTAGAGTCTCAACATCTTTTTTATCGTGTGGTGACCAAAACTGGATGCAGTACTCTAGGTGTGGTCTTACTAAGGCTTTATAGAGTGGTATTAATACCTCATCTTGATTGTATCCCTCTGTTGATGCAATTTAGGATTGCATTAGTTTTTTTGGCTGCCACTGCACACTGCTGGGTCCTGTTTAGCTGGTTGTCCACAAAGACTCCAAGATCCCTCTCACAGTTACTGCTATTAAGCCTGATTTCAGCCAGTCTAAATGTGTACTTTTGGGTTTTTCTTACCTAAGTGTAAGACTTTACTTTTCTCCACATTGAATTTCATTTTGTTAGATAGGGCCCAGGATTTTAACTTCTTTACTTTTTGTGTATATCCTTTGCGCTTTCATAAAAGTTCACGTTTTGAACTCTGAACCTGAGGGAAAATTTGTTCCCAAAAAGGAAACTTTTAAAATAAAATGACGAGCAAAGAAACCCTGATGGGGATGAGTGATGAGATTTAGTTTCCATTTCACCACAGAGCTGTAAAATTGTCTTTCTTTTCTTTTCCTGCAGCAGCGGGCAAATATTGCCAAAACAGGAAGGCTGTTAGACAAGATTCCCTGGCCAATGCCTTTGTTATTGCCAAAATCCTTGCCTTGGCAGGGACATGTTAACAGCCTGTGCCTTCAGGGTAATTTTGGAGACAGAGACAGGCGTAGACTTGCCCATTTTGGTGGGCATTAGGAAGCTGGCCTTGCTTGCTTTATGTTTTACACATGCCAAATCATTCTTTCATTCCTTCATATCAGAGCTGGCCAACAGAAAGAAAAAAAAGCTACAGGGTTGGAGCATCTGGGTATCAAAGAAAAAAAAACAACCACTGGAAAGAGTTAGGAGCCAACAGGGTGAGGCAACAGCCAATTGTTTTACACTTTGGCAAGAAAAAACAAGTGTATAAGTACAGGCTGGGTGAAACTTGGTTTAATGGCAGAAATTGTGAGAAGGGTCTTGGAGTCCTAGTGGACAACCCCTTAAATATGATCCAACAGTGTGAGGCAGCAGCTAAAAAAGACAATGAAATCCTAGGTTGCATTAAGAGAGGGATGGAATTAAGATCACGTGGTTCTAGGACAGCTTTAAAAAGCTTAATAAGACCAAACTTGGAATACTACATCCAGTTCTGGTCACCACGATATAAAGAAGTTGTTGAGACTCTGGAAAGAGTGCAGAGAAGATCAACAAAGAGGATTAGAAGTCTGGAGGCTAAAACATACAAAGAACAGTTACAGGAATTGGTGGTATGTCTAGTGTAATCAAACAGGGACGCGGTGGCTCAGTGGCTAAGACGCTGAGCTTGTCGATCAGAAAGGTCCGCAGTTCGGCGGTTCGAATCTCTAGCGCTGCGTAACAGAGTGAGCTCCCGTTACTTGTCCCAGCTTCTGCCAACCTGGCAGTTCGAAAGCATGTAAAAATGCTAGTAGAAAAATAGGGACCCCTTTGGTGGGAAGGGAACAGCGTTCTGTGCGCCTTCGGCATTTAGTCATGCCAGCACATGACCACGGAGACGTCTTCGGACAGCGCTGGCTCTTCAGCTTTGTAACGGAGATGAGCACCGCCCCCTCGAGCCGGAAACGACTAGCACGTATGTGCGAGGGGAACCTTTACTTTTACCTTTAGTGTAAGGAAAATAAGGAGTAGGGGGTGACATGATAGCAGTCTTCCAATATTTGAGGGGCTCCTACAAAGACGAGGAGGTCAAACTATTTTCCAAAGCACCAAAAGGCAAGACAAGAAACAACGTATGGAAACTAACCAAGGAGAAAAGCAACCTAGAATTAAAGAGAAATTTCCTGACAGTGAGAATAATCAACCAGTGGAACAGCTTGTCTTTAGAAGGTGGAGGCTTTCAAAATGAGATTGGACAACCCTTTGTCTGAAATGATCTAGGGTCTCCTGCTCGAGCATGGGGTTGGTCTAGAAGACCTCCAAAGTCCCTTTCAACCCTGTTATTCTGTTTTTAGGCCCTTCCACAACTCTTTCCTGACACCTTGTGGTGTGCTAGAGCCTTGCAGTCCAATCTGGGATCCTATCCTGAAGAGTGAGATCCTAAGTTACAAGGGGAAATAGAAGACCGGTTTTTCAGTTCCACAAAACAGAATTTTCTTACCTTCTTTTAGAATGTGGGTTATATTGAGGGCGTGAGACAATTCTTCCCCAAAGGGCGGTTGTGATAAAGAGCTTTTTCTTTAAAAAAAAAAGAATGTTTTTGTCCTTCTATTAAAAAGATAAGGGGTAGCTGGGCTGAAACCCTGTCTTGTGGTCTCAGAGTCTTTTGCCATGCCCTGGGAAAGAAAGGCTCCAGGGGTGGGATTCAAATTTCTTAACAACCGGTTCTGTGGGCATGGCCTAATTTGTGGGTGTGGCTTGGTGGTCATGTGACTGGCTGGGCATGGCTTGTATGTAAATATTGTAAATTTTATGGGGACACGTAAAAGAATGAGAATAGAGCTGGAAGAGATCCTATACAATTTCAGACAAGTGTATTTTAGTACTTTTTTTTAGTATTTTTAGTATTTATTTGATTTGTCAATCGCTTACAAGATACAGGTATAAGAATAAATATAGTTTTGAATACATGAGATAGATACTTATAAGAAAAATAAAAAACAATAGGACAGGGACAATAGGCACGATTGGTGGCTGTCCAGTCTCTTCTTATAAACCTCCAGTGATCAAACACTCACAACGTCTGAAGGCAACCTGTTCCCCTGGTTAATTGTCCTCATTGTTTGGAAGTTTTTCCTTAATTCCAGGTTGCTTCTCTCCTTGATTAGTTTCCATCGTTTTTTTTTATCTTATCCTCTGGTGCTTTGGAAAATAATTTGACCCCCTTCTTTTTGCGGCAGCCTCTCAAACACTGGAACACTGCTGTCATGTCCACCCTAGTCCTTCTTTTCTCTAGACTAGCTAAACCCAAATCCTACAACCATTTTTCATATGTTTTAGTCTCCAGGCCTTTAATCATCTTAGTTGCTCTTCTTTGCAATTTTTTTTCCCCAAAGTCTCAAACTTCTTTTTTGTTAATGTGGTGACTGAAACTGGATGCAGTATTCCAGGTATGGCCTTACTAAGCCTTTATAAAGCAGTACTAATACTTAATGATATTTTGATTCTATGCCTCTTGTTTATACAATCCAGGATTGGGTAAGCTTTTTTGGCTGGTGCCACACACTGCCGGCTCATGTTTAAATGATTGTCCACTAGGACTCCAAGGTCCCTCTCACAGTGACTGATTTTGAGACAAGTTTTGCCTATTCTGTACTTGTATCTTTGGTTTTTCCTGCACAGGTGTAAAACTTTGCTTTTTTCCAGAAGATTGAAGAAAGAAGGAAAAGCTTCTTTCTTCCACCTTCTTGCGAAACAAGCAGTTTGAGGACAGTACCAGCATCATTACCCAGGCAGAATTATTCATCATCATACATAGTAATAGAATTACCTCTGATGGCCACTGCCAAGGATAATTAGTTCACGAAACTGGCTATAAAAGAACATGATTGGTTCTTGCCTGCCTCACAAAAAGACCTGGAAGATAAACACGTTCTCTTCTGAAATGGCCACCATGACGCATTTCTAACTTGCTGTCTTTATATGTTGTTAAAGGCTAATTTACATCGTACAGGATACATCCATCAAGAGAAACACATTAATTCCTCTCTCTGGATGATAACATTTGACTGAGGAAATGCTGGCCTCCCCTAAGATAAGAAATTCCCTGGCATTTTTAAAGTTCACTTGCTCCACCAAGCAAACTAATCTTTGTTGTGTTGGGCTGAATTGTATAGAGACCAATTGATCTTTTGGCCCTAAACACTGAAAGAGAGAGATTTGCTAGTGGGCTGGGCCCAAGAATCACATCTCAAGGTCTACCAAGATGAACCCTGAGCCCAGAACAATACTTCATCTTTTGTTATGTTTTTTTCGGTACCCCTGGACATCAAAAGTCATCATTCACAAATAAGGTGCAGCTTTTGTTCGATGATCTATGGCCTTTGAAAAATTATTAGCTTTTATGGCAGCCAGGAATCAGCAGTTTTTCTCTTTGCTGTTTTTTTTTTTTAACAAATGAGAAAGCAAAAACAAAAAACCCAAAACCAACCCACAGAGAATGTTATTTTTTCTGCTAAAGAAACCCATTTCAAACGAAGGCGAAGGTGTTGAAGCCAAAAGGAACTTCTCAAGATCTTTGAATTATGGCACATATTGTAGAGGTAGTCCTCAACTTACAATAGTTCATTTAGTGACCGTTCCAAGGTTACGACAGCACTGAAAAAAAGTGATTTATGACCAGTTTTCACACCACCGTCGCCGCATCCACCATGGTAAAAATTTGGAACTGGCTCATAGTTATGACGGTTGCAGCAGCGGTGGGATGCAAATATTTTTACTACTGGTTCTGTGGGTGTGGCTAGGTGGGCGTGGCCATGTGACTGGGTGGGTGTGGCTTTTATATTATTTTTTGCAGCACCTCCCCCTGTGCTCCATTTTTTGGCCTCCTGGGCCTCGGGGAAGCCTCCTGGCCGAAGCAGTAGGACAGTGAGGGGGATCCTGGCACAACTGATCGTCAGAACAGCTGATTGTTGGGAGAAAAAGAAAAGAAACATCGGTTCAGCTGAACGGTAACATTTTTTACTTCTGATTCGTGTGAACCGGGCCGAACCGGTAGAATGCCACTTCTGTGTTGCGGTCTCCAGGGGTCATGTGATCCCTTTTTACAACCTTCTCACAAGCAACGAGGAAGCCAGACTCACTTAAGAACCATGTTACTATCTTACAACGGCAGTGATCCATTTAACAACTGTGGCAAGAAGAGTCGTAAAATAGGGCAAACTCACTAAACAAATGTTTCACTTAGTAACAGAAATTTTGGGCTCAATTGTGGTCTTGTGCTATGTTTTTCCTCACCAAGCATTTTCATCCCATTGCTTATAACTATTGTGGCAAAACCTTGTGCCTGAGTACATTAAAAATGTCAATGTAGTTATTTTTATTTTTATTTAGCATGCAGTCCTCTGCACTGGCAGGCAAAGTCCACTAAGTTCAGTGAGATTTAATTGCCTGTTAAGTAATGCAGCCTAATTGTATTAAAGATATCAAATCAGATCAAGTTATTCCCCTTTTGCTTTCTAGATAACCTGGATCCTGGCAGGCTGGAGGTTGATTGAGTGCATGATTTGGAAAGAGTGCTCGTAAGCGTTTCAGAGAAGCTCCGTCCTCTGGGGTGATGCCTCTGCTGTGAAAAGCTGCCACTGAAATTTATTTCCTCCACATTCGGGCCTTTCTAAGTGGAAAGTAGTTTCTTCCCTTTTTTAAAAAAAAGAAAGAAAAGAGAGAGAGAGAAAAGAGACAGTGACAGAGAGAGAGAGAGAGAGGAGAAAGACAGAAAGGGAAAGACAGAAAGGGAAAGACAGAAAGAGAAAGAATGAATGAACAAGAGAGAAAGACAAAGAGAGAGAAAAAGAGAAAGAAAAGAGACAAAGAGTGAAGAGAAAGAAAAAGAAAAAGAAAGGCAGAGAGAAAGAGAGGAGAAAGAAAAAAGGGAAAGACATAAAGAAAGAAAAAGAGAAAGAACAAGAGAGAGACAGAAAGAGAAGAGAGAGAGAGAAAGAAAAATAAAGACAGAGGAAAGAGAAAGACAGAGAGAAAAAGAGAAAGAGAGAGAGGAGAGAGGGAAAAAGAAGAGGGAGAAAAACAAAGGAAAAGAGGAAAAGAGAGAGACAGAAAAAGAAAAGAGAGTGAGAGGATGGGGAAGCCAGATTCCCTGAATAAGAGTGTTAGTAATTTAACAACGGCAGCGATTTACTTAACAAATATGGCAAGAAAAGTCGTAAAATGGAGCAAAACTCACTTAACAAAATTTCCCAGTTAACCACATAAATTTGGGGCACAACTGTGGTCATAAGTGGAGGACTACCTGTAATCAATTGATTATGAAAACTAAGCCCCAAAATTACTGTTGATAAGCACGACCTTTGTTAAGTTAGTTTTGTCCCCTTTTACATCCTTTCTTCCCACAGTCGCTAAGTGAATCACCACCGTGGTTAAATTAGCAGCGAAGTTCCTCGGTGAGTCTGACTTTCCCCATCGACTTTGTTGGTCAGAAGGTCAAGCAAAGGAGATCAGACATGACCACAGAATTTGGGCAGCCGTCATAAGTATGAACCAGTGGCCAAAGGATCTGAATTTTGATCACAAGGAATTTTAGCGAGAGACACTGAGCTTCGCAAAAAAAATGAGAAGTCAGAGATTTCAGTTAGATATTTCTGTTGCTATTCAGGAACAGGAAACTAGAGGCCAGAGTTAAGATTTGAATGAGAGCGCAGTAGGGAAGAGAAATCCCCCTTTCAGTGGTAGAAAAATACACCTCTCTGCCTATTACGAGCAGAACCAGTTTCATACCTCTCTTTTCAGGCATAACCAACAAGGGTGTTCACAAGGTCTGAACAAATAGATGGAGCTGTTGTTGTTTGCTGGCAGCCGGTGCAGACGGCAGTGGAGTCGGACAGTGAGGAAGAAAGGGGACCAGCCAGGGAGTCTGGGGAGGACTTGGACGAGGGTCCTGTGTCCGATGCAGGGATAGGGCCAGGACCATCTGTGAGTGGGGTGCTGCCTTTGGAGCCTTCAGAGTCTGGCAGCAGCAAGGCAGAGGAACTAGGGGAGCCTGTTCCCAGCGTGTGTGCATGCAGAGCTGCTAGAAGGCGAGAGCAGCTGAAACCAAAGGGGTGACTCGGGAGTAAAGCTGGGGGTGATTGCCCCTCCCATAAGGGATAAAAGTCAGACCTCAATGACGAACTCTTTGCAGGAAGCAAAGTAGTCCAATAGATTCCGAGTCCTCCTTGAAGCTCTGTATAAACTGGTTGGTTTTTTTCTGGTACTTCGGTTGGTTTTTGTTATAATTAATTTGAATACTCCTGTTTTGGGCAGCATTCCACAGCACTGAAAGGCGTGGGCTTATCTTGGGGAACTGTTTAAGATTAGTTCTGGCTGGGAATGAAAGTAATTTCCAGCGTTGCAATAAAATAGGTTTTGCTTTGAAAACAAGTTTGTGTTTAATTGCGTTTGATGAAGCCTGGGTCAGAACAGGAGCTTTGATGGCCACCATCTTGATGGCCATCGTTTTAGAGCAGGGGTCCCCAACCCCCATGTCTGTGGGCCGGCACCGGTCAATGGCATGCCAGAAACCAGGCCATGCAAACAATCCCCATCCACGGGATGCAGGCAGGACATGAAACCACGTTCCCTCTGGTCCACAGGAAAACCTCTCTCTATGGAACTGGTCCCCGGTGCCCAAAAGTTGGAGGGCTGTTGTTTATGCCCTTTAAACCATCGGAAAGCATTTTCTCTCACACAGTGCCATGCACTTCCATTGGCCATCCTCTAGGGCAAGTATAAAAGGATACCATTGACAGAAAGACTCTGTTTCTGTGGCTCAGGAGAGGTGGAGACCATGGGATCACATCAGGGGTGGGATACGACAGGGTTAACTACCAGTTCGGGATTTATGAGCTTCCCTGCCTGCTGTGAGCCGCACGCCTGTAAATCGTCATTAGCATGCTGGGTGCAGAGAAGCAGCCTTTGAAATAGCTCTCTTTTCCTGCTTTTTTAACTGCAGCTGTGCCTCGCACGGCAGCTGAAGTTGAAAAAATCAGGAAATAAAGGTCAGGTAAGAGCCCAGGTGGGCGGGTGGGCAAAAGCATCACAGAACTGGTTCTATGTCTGCTGCTCTTCAGAGCTACCGGTTCTACAGAAGTGGACAGAACCAGTAGAAACCCACCCCTGGATCACATACTCCTATGATGTTCCTTTAACACAGAGATTCGGAAAAAACACATTCTTCCAATAATCACTAGGTATTCTGGCCATTCTGCTTATCTCCAGTGACTGTTTAAGGACGAGCTGTCCATTACTACAGGGCAGATGGCTAGATTCGGTGCAGCAGCACTAGGGATTCGTCACAAATACATGTCTAATCCACCATAGTTATGTTATACAACAAATGTTTTGCACTGCTTATTCCTTTCCCTTCTAGTATTAAACTGACAACTGTTGTGGCCCACCAGCAGAACTGGCAGCAAAGTCGGAAAGTAAAGAGGTTAGGGAGGAATCTGGGGCAGGCTCTGAAGAGTGCTCTGCGTCATAGGCGGAGATGGGGCCAGGGTTGTCTGACCAGCTCCCTTCGGAGATCAGAAGGGCAGAAGAACAGCTGGAGCCTGTTCCTGATGTGCACATGTGCAGAGCTGCCAGGAGAATGGAACAGCTAAGGAACAAGGGTTGACTCAGGAGTAAAGGCACAGGTGGACGGTGAATGGCCCCTCCCATAGGGAATAAAGAGGAGTGAAAGGAGAGTGGTGTTTGCAGGAGACAATTAGTTCGTTTAATTAGCGAAGATTTGTTTGTGACTCACAAAGACTCTTTGCCAAGTATTTTCTTGTACAGCATTGCGCTTGGAAGCTATTGGCCTGGCAACTCTCCAAGCCTGATAAGGTCTGTGGTTGCAACTCACCTTTGAAAGACTGTTTGCTGGGACTTTGCTGAATGTGAATGATAGGAATTCACATTAGCTTAATAAAAAGGGGTTTTGTTGGGAGGAAGAGTCTGCTTCGTGATTTTGTGAAGCTAAGTCAGAACAATGACAGGCCACACAATTTATGGATTGTAATTTTGGTATAAGTTAGATCACATATAACTGGCAGACTGGATCTGATCATAGATTTCATCCGTTATTATTTTATTCTAGATTTTTTAATTGTTCATTTACTGAGTGTTTTTATTCTGTTCTGGTCCCTGGTCTCTGACTGTAATAAACTAAACTGAACCTAGTAGGCCCTTTGGAAACCTCATCAGGGTCTAAAAGTCATTTGGAAGAACAGCGTATAAATAAATTCTTGTGTGTAAAGGAAAGAATTAGATCTGCTTTATTACCGCTTCTTTATCTCAGCAGATAATAAGGGCAACCACAAGAATAAATAATAACCTTAGCAGCAACAATAAGAACACGTCCTGTAGTGACAATACTAGTATTTTTCCTTCTGTTCGGTTTTCCAAGATGCTTACACTCAAAGCATATCGTGTTTCTGTTGATCTTGCCAAGAATGGCTTAACGGGAATCAGGCTGTTTTCTCATCTCTCGCCTGACGAGGAGAAAAGTTGAATCCTATCTTGCTGCCTTCGGAGAAATCTGAAAAGATAAGGATCAGTGAGTCAGGTCAGTCTTGTGAAGGCATTGTCTGGGTTGAGGGAAGAGAGTCAAAAGCAACATGCAATCAAACTGTCAGCGCGCCAAACACAAAAGGTCATTTAGGAGCTAATCTGATGCTTGGGTTGTCCACAAAGCCCTCTTATGTGGTGTCCTCCTTTGGTTCATCATTGCAGAACACATGCCCCGTGCTCTCTCGTTCTCCACCCCAACCAGGCACCCAGATAAAACCTAGCTTCCTAACAAATGATAGCCGTCCATTTACTTGGAGCCAAGCTGCACTAAAGGCCTCCGATACAGGAACACAATGTTGCCAGCCAATCAAGACACAAAAAGAGCCACAAAACAGACAGAAGATATTAGAAACACCAATCAAGCAGAACACAGCAAACTCCAAGACCAATAAACACAGACCAAGACTCCCAACCAATCAGGATGAAGAAAAAACCATTCTGGCACAGCAGTAGGCTAGCCCCAAATTTAAAACTTAAACCACTGTAAAAGTCTGACTCACAGACGGACACAATACAGAAGCCTGATGATGGCAGATGAGATTCTGCTGAAATGTTGCTACAACTTTAAAAGCACAACTATAATGACGTGGGGAAATACCCGAACAAAGCTGAAAACCATACATGTTAGTACCCGTGAAAACTTAGGAAAACATATAAACATATATGTAAACATATATATAAACATATATATATATATGTATGTATGTATATATATGTATATATAGAGAGAGGGGGGGGGAGGGAGAGAGAAAGAGAGAGATTAGATAGATAGATGATAGATAAACATATAAGGATAGGTTGCTGGAATTGGGTCTGTCTAGTCTAATGAAAAGAAGGACTAGGGGTGACATGATAGCAGTCTTCCAATATTTGAGGGGCTGCTACTAAGATGGGTGGAGGGTGTCAAACTATTTTCCAAAGGACCAAAAAGCAGAAACAAGGAAAGGAAACTAACCAAGGAGAGAAGCAACCTAGAAGTAAGGAGAAAATTCCTAATAATGAGAGCAATCAACCCACGGAACAGGTGACCTTCACAAGTTGTGGGTGCTGCATCACTGGAGGCTTTTAAGAAGTGACTGGACAGTCAATTGTCTGAACTGGTATGAGGCCTCCTGCTCCAGCCTAGAAGGGGGTCCTTTCCAACTCTGTTATTCTATGTTCTGCCAGAGAAGCAGCTTTGGTTTCCTCCCAAATGCTCTGCTCTTTCTTAAGGCTTCTTTCCTGGAATCCCCAAATCCTGACTGTCTTTATTTTGGATCAGACACACGAACGTGGCGGTGACTCACTCTCCATCTCCTGAGGACCATTGTCAGCATCCGAGTCCTCTTCTGCCAGCATCTTGGGCAGTGGCTGAGACGGGGGCTCCAGATTCATTGGCACCACTGGCTTGGTGGTAAACAGCAAGGTGGCACCAGGCCCGGGGCCCTTTGGCAGCTGGAGGAAGCAGGAGCTGGCAGGCAGGGACTGGTTCAGGGCAAAGGGTGCCTGCTGGGCAGAGCCCCCCGCGATCGTCGCCAAGCCGGAAAATGGTATTGGGGAGGAGAAGGAGTGGGTGAAGGATGGTCCTTGCATGGAAAACTCATTCCACGGGGAAGCCTGAAAAGCAGGGAGGTAGCCTGAAGAAAGGAAGAACCACCACTCGTTAATCGGCAGCCCCCAGCGGGAAGGCACCAAAACCATCCACTAGCCCAGACCCAATGCTAACTAATGGTAAAGGTAGTCTTTGACTTACGACCAGCGGAGCCCGATATTTCCATCGCTAAGTGAGGCATTTAAGTGAGTTTTGTCCAGGGGTGGGATTCAAATTTTTTTACTACCGGTTCTGTGTACGTGGCATGGCTTGGTGGGCATGTAAGGGGAAGGATACTACAAAATCCCCATTCCCTCCCCACCCCACTAACCTGCTTTTCAGCTCCATTCTCCTGTGAAGGACAACCAAGGAAGACCCAGCCGATCAGCTGGGACTCAATGAGAGGCAGAGAATAGATGGGGGTGGGGCCAGTCAGAAGTGGTATTTGCCAGTTCTCTGAACTACTCAAAATTTCCACTACTGGTTCTCCAGAACTGGTCAGAACCGGCTGAAGACCACCTCTGGTTTTGCCCCATTTTACGACTGTTCTTGCTAAATGAATCACTACCGCTGTTAAGTCAGTTGGTAAATGAATCTGGCTTCCCTATTATTGACTCTGCTTGTCCAAAGGTTACAGAGGTCAGGACTGCCCTGCTTAGATCAACTAAGTCAGGTGGCCCTCAGGAGGTACGCAAAGAAGCTTCCCTGAAGTTTGGGCTTCTTGTAAGTTATCTTGTGCAAACAATACAGAAGTGATTTGTTGTTCTCTTCCTGACCTCCCAACTTTATGAACCAAGCCTGGACCTCTTGTTCTTCGGAACCAAAGGTTCTGAAGAACTGAAGAAGCTTCTTGGATGAGAAGTGAAACGTTTTCTTTTTTATTATTATTAAATTTATTTATTCAACATTTCAACATTTTAAAAAAGACACTACGATTCCCAAACGGTGTTCACACTAATTAATAAAGTCTAAAACTAGATAAATTACTTCTCCATTCTTATTCACTTATATTCTTATTTCTCGATCTAACTTATAAAATTATTAACGTATCTATATATATATGTATGTATGTATATGTATGTATACATACATATATATACATCATTAATTAATTAACACTTTCTCAGTTTTGCTGTCGATGGCTGCCTTTGCGTCTTCTTTCTAACCACTCGTACCAAACATTCCATATCTTACAGTATCTCTTCTTTATTTTTTAATATCATTGTTAACCTGTCTATTTTAGCACATTCGAGGATCTTTTTTATTATTGCTGACTTGGAAGGGATAGTGTCCTGTTTCCAGTTTTGAGCAAATGAGAAGCAAAGTGTTTTCAAAGGGGGTGTGTGGAACTCACAAGAAGGTCTAGTTGCCTTTTGCGGAAAAAAAGTACCTTGGGGACTACCACGCGCATGATTGACAATCTCCACAGATCAAAACCTCTTGTTATGGTCATGTGCTGACCCAGGATGGGATACAAAATAAACAGAGTCACAAAAAACAGGTGAATCCCCTTTTATTCCTTCACTTTGCTTCCAAGCTCCAAATATCCTTGACTGGAGACAAAAAACTCCTGCGCAAACAGTTACAAGAAGGATGAAATTCCATTTAAATTATAAAGAGTAAAAAACAACACAAACCAGGCAAGATAAGGGCTGGAGGACATCCAGAGATAACAGAACAGACACTGGGAAGGACGCCAAACTCAGAGAGGAACCATAAACTAGAGATATTTCTACGCTTTGTTTCCAGCACTCGCCAGTACGCAGGCCCATCCTCTTATCCAGTTGTCACAGCTGCAGCCCATGAAGAGGATCAAGGCCCTCTCCTCCCGAGTAGACCACACCTCTCCCTTATCCTCTCCTCCCTACATGCCCTAGGATGGAGCAGGGATGGGCCTGGGTCTTCCTCTGACTGCCCAGTCAGGCTCTGCCCTTCCCCAGCCTCCTCCACAACCTCCGCAGCCACACTTCCACTCCCTGTCGGCTGTTCCTCCTGTCCCTCAGAGTCAGCCTCCACCAAGGGCATGACAGGTCAGCCAGGAGTGGCTGCATGCTGCTGAAGGCCCTAATTATGGGATTCTCCACAGTATCTTTCTGGAAGACAACACAGGTAGTCCTCAACTTACAACTGTTCATTTACTGACCATTCGGTTACAACGGCCCTGGAAAAAGTGACTTATGACCATTTTTCACACTTACAAGGGTTGCAGCATCCCCATGATCACGTGATCAAAATTCAGATGTGTTAAAAGTGTTTGCAGCATAAATTCAAGTCCAGAAAACACACAGATGACTGACTCAGCAGGATTCATTAAACTGCATTATTTTATATAAAATAAGTTAATGTTTCCAATGTGGAAAGGTAACAAGCAAACACAAACAAAATGTGATGACCCAAGGTGGGATACAAAAGCAACTAAGTCGCAAAAGCAGGTGAAGTCCTTTTAATTCCTTCAACTTGGCTTCAAAGGTCCAATTATCATTGACTGGAGAAAACAACTCCCCCACAAACAGTTCCGAAAAGGAAAAAATGCTGTTCAAACTCAAAATACATATAAATTATACTGTAAATAGAAAAAACAACAACACAAACCACACTGAAGCAATTTATGAGACAAGGCAGGATAAGGGCTTGAAGACATCCACAGATATCAAAATACACATACTGGGAAGGATGCCAAAACTCAGATAAGAACTGAAAGACTAGAATTATTTCACGCTTTGCTTCCAGCACTGGGTCATGTGCAGTTTGTCCTTTTAAACAGTCTGCACAGCTGCAGCCCATGAAGGGGATCAGGGCCCCTTCCTCCCACATAGACCATACCACTCATATTTCTCCCTTATCCGTTCCTCCCTGCATGCCCTAGGATGAAGAGGGGATGAACTTGGGTCTTCTTCTGAATGTCCAGCCGGCCTATTTCCTTCCCCAATTTCTTCCACAACCTCAGGAGCCACACTCTCACTCCCTGTCAGCTGTTCTTCCTCTCCCTCAGAGTCAGATTCTAACAGGGGCACGATACAGAAGCAGACATGTTACAGCTCCAGTTCAGAGCAGAGCAGAGCTCAGTTTCACTTTTGTTCAGCAAGCAAGCTAGTTCACTTTAGAGCTAAGCACAGAGATAAACCATTCCCCAATTCTCTCTCTTAAGTTTCAGCCCCCAATTCAGCTCTCATTGGCTGACCTGGTTACTAAGCTCTATTCCACTATGAATATACTCTGGCAAGATGCTTAGTAACTGGTTCACATTTATGATAGCTGTAGTGTCCTGGGGTCATGTGTGACCTTCTGACAAGCAAAGCCAATGTGGAAACCCAGATTCACTTAACCGCCGTGTTACTAACTTAACAACTGCAGTGATTCACTTAACAACCATGGCAAGAACAATCGTAAAACAGGGCAAAACACAACCAATGTTTCACTCAGCAAGATAAATTTTGAGCTCACTTGCGGCTGTTAGCTTGAGGGGTGTCCGTAACACCAACAAAGGGTGTTTGCCTTTTCCCAACCCTTGAGAAAGAAATCCTGATAACGGATAGACCCGTGATGGTGCACCTGTGGCACGCGTGCCACAGGTGGCACTCAGAGTCATTTGTGTGGGTATGCAAGCCAAACTTACCTCACTGCGTATGCACACGCCTCCCAGATGATTTTTGGACCATTTGAGGCCTTTTTTTGGCCTCCTCGAGGCTTGAGGGATGCTTCTGCAACCTTTGTAGGCCGGAAAACAGGCCCGTTTTGTCACTTCCTGTATTTCCGGAAATACTGGAAGTGATGAAATGGGCCCATTTTTCACCCTGCAAAGGCTGCAGAGGCTTCCCTCGAGGCCGAAAAAGACCTCAAACGGGCCAAAAATCAGCTGGGAGGCATGCACATGCGCAGTGCAGGTAAGGGGGTGGTGCGGGGGGATCGCGCGTGCATACGCAGGGCCGTGGAGGGGCCACGTGCATTGCCTTCCGGGTACTGGCACGCAAGTATGCGTGCAATTTTTGGCACAGGAGCCCCAAAAGCTTAGCCACCACTGGGACAGACCTTCTGTTAGGAGGTGCTGTACTCACCTGAGCTCCCCGCTGATGGCTGTAGTAGGAGGTGAGTTCCTACATGATTCTGTAGGAAACCTTGAGAACACTCAGCTGCTCCATAGGTCACAAGTCCATTGCTGCCAGGGAGCGAGAAAAATGTGGTGGACTTACTGGGTATCGCTGTTGTGAGTCGGACACTAGGCAAGGCGTTGCCAGAAAGATGGATTGGGAAGTGAGACGTCTCGTGTTGGGGATACTGGTCATGCTGATGCACACCAGGATGGCTGTTTGGGTGGAAACAGGAGGCTTCAAGGTTGCTTGTAGACTCCAGTTGTTCAGGGTAATTGCAGTCCACAGGTGAACTGGTGCTCAGGTAGAAGAAAGAAAGAAATTCACCGGTTGTTGTTTAGAAGCAGGACTATTGACGAGTCCTTATATCTGGGGTGTCAAACTTAAAAGGCCTGCAGAGCCACCCTGGAAACAGCAAAGGACTGGACCGTGGTGCCTCTGCCAGCGAAAATGGGGTCTGGAGGGGTCGTGCGCAGCCCCCATAGGCTCCGTTTTCACAGGCAGAGGGCTAACAAAACAAACTAAAAACAAAAGGAGAAATGTTTCCCCTTTTGCATTTGAACCTGCAAGAAGGGACAGGAAAGGAGAAAGGGAGAGAGGAAAAATAAAGAAAAAGAAGGGAAGAGAACAGGGAATGAAAAACAAGGAAGGGGGAAGGAAGGAAGGAAAATAGGAAGGAAGAAGGAAGTAAGGAAAGAAGAAAGGGAAAGAGGAAAGACAAAAAGAAGGGAAGAGGGGAGGGTAAGAAGGAAGGAAGGAGAATGAAGAAGGAGAGAAAAAGAAGAAAAGTAAGGAAAGAAAGGGAAAGAGGAAAGACAGAAAAAGAAGGGAAGAGGGGAAGTGGGCAAGGAAGGAAAAATAAGGAAAGTAGAAGGAAGGAAGGAGAATGAAGAAAGAAGGAAAAAGAAGAAAAGGGAAAGAGGAAAGATGAAGAAAAAGAAGGGAAGGGGGAAGGGAGCAAGAAAGGAAAAATAGGGAAAGAGGGGAAGGAAGGAAGGAAGGAGAATGAAGAAGGAAAGAAAAAGAAGAAAAGGAAGTAAGGAAAGAAGAAAGGGAAAGATGAAGAAAAACAGGGAAGAGGGGAAGAGGGGAAGGGAGCAAAGAAGGTAAAAGAAGGAAAGTTGGGAAGGAAGAAGAAAGGAGAAGAGGGAAGGAAAAAGAAGAAAAGGAAGGAAGGAAGTCCTGCCTTAGCATTTGGCCACCACAGATGCCCCCTAACACAAGTGACATTGAGCTGGCCAAACCCACCCTAGCCACGCCCATCCCGGCCACATCCACCCCAGCCCCCTCAGGTCAAACACAGTCCTGATATGGCCCTCAATGAAATCTAGTTTGACCCTCCGGCCTTGTGTCATCATATAACACTACTGAGGTTATTCCAAAGAAACTCTCTTATGCAGGTAAGTTCTCAACTTACAACCATTGGTTGAGCGACTGTTCAAAAGTACAACAGACTGAAAAAGAGTGACGTAGGAGCCCCAAATTTATGTTGTTGACTGAGACATTCATTCAGTGAGCTTTGTTCCATTGTACGACCTTTCTTGCCACTGCTGGTAAGTGAATCTGGCTTCCCCACCGACTTAGCTTTTGTCACACTTATATGACCATCCCCAGGGTCACGTGATCAAAATTCGGACGCAGAGGAACTGTCATGCCTTTACGACGGTCGCCATGTCCTGAGCTCATGTGACCATTTTGGGACTTTCGGATGGGCCAAGTCAACGGGGAAGCCAGATTCGCTTAATAACTGCATGACTAACTTAACAACTGCAATGATTCGCTTAACAACTGTGGCCAGAAAGGACATCCAATGGGGCAAAGTTCACTTCATCAGGCTGCTTGTTAAATGGGGTACCATGTGGCCGCATTTGATTTTATAACCCCTCTTGACAGGGGTCATAAGTTGAGAACTATCTGTACTGCAGACTGCCTGATGCACCTTTTAGATGAGAAAAGTCCTGTGACCAGGGGTGGGCTTCAAATAATTTAGCAACTGGTTCTCTACCCAGTAGCTGGGTGGGCGTGGCCATGGTGGGCGTGGCATAGTCGGCATCCTGCACCATAGTGTGTGTGGGGGTCATTTTTGCCCTCCCCGGACTCCAGAGGCTCTCTGGAGGCTGAAAATGGGCCTCCCGGAAGCTCCGAAAGGCCGGAAACTTCTGGATCCTCCAGGAGGCCCATTTTGCCCCTCCCTAGGCTCCAGAGACTTTCCTTGAGCCTCTGTAAGGCCCATTTCCCACCAACCCGGAGGCTCTCTGGAGGCTGGAAATGGGACTCCTGTTAAGTTCCAGAAGGCTGAAAACAGGCCTGTTTCCGGCCTTCTGGAGCCTCCCAGGAGGCCCATTTTCCCCCACCCCGGAGGCTCTCTGGAGGCCACAAACGGGACCCTTTCCAGCCTTCCGGAGCCTCTGGGAGGCCCCTATTTCGCCCTCCCCGAGCCTCCGCATGGACCCTGGAGTTATCTGGGATCCAAAATGGAGCCTCCTGGGAGGGGCGTGGTGGGCATGGCCAGCCAGTCATCGCAACTACCGGTTCGGTGAACGAGATGTGAAATTAACATCCAGTTCGATCAAACCGGTACGAACCGGTAGCCTCCCACCCCTGCCTGTGACCCATTTGGGTCTGGAATCCCACAGACGAGAGCTGGAAGCAATGGGATGTAATTTTTCTTTCCAGGGGATGGATCGTTGTTGCTCCCTGGGGACCCAGTGGCCAGGTAACCTTCCGTCCTTTTCCCCCCCTGCTTCTGGGCCGCTTGCTTACCTTTGACCCCGGACGCCGTAGGTGTGGGCGTCGCTGGAGCTGCTCTCCCGGCTGGAAGAGCTGCATTCGCTGCCCAGGCCATCCTCCAGCATCAACGGGATGATGTAGGGATTGGTGTTAAGGAGCAGGTTGAAGGGAAGGTTGGTCCGGCGAATGGGCGGAGGGCTTGGGATCGGAGGGAACAGCTCTTTTCGGAGGGATCCCAAGGAACTCTGGGAGGTGGGGGCCTTGGTCTGGAGGGAGCCACCACAGCTCGTCTTGCTGGGAACCGAGGCAACTGCGAAGGGGGGAAAAAAAGGAGGGAGGGAGATGAAAGACAAACGGAAAGACTGAGAGTTCCCAGCAATTGTTGGCGGGTGGAAGGAATACTGAAAGATATCTCGCACTGCAGCTCCCCAGATGCAAAACAGTCCGGTTATAGAAAACTTGTTTCTGAAGGATCGAGGAAAATACGAAGCGGCCCAAGTGTCAGAAGTCAACAGAGGACTCAGCGGGTCAACAGAGGCTCTCAAGCTTTCAACAAGAAGCTTTCAAGATCAAGAATGGCCCAAGACAAGGGGGCCTTTGGCTGGCTTTTCAGTTGCACCTCCATGACCCCGTCCCAATCTCTTTTGATGGGGGCATTATAGCCTCCATTGGAAATAGAACCCCCCCCCCCAATTTATTTATTTATTTCTATTGATCTTTTTTTTCTCCCTTGTTATGTTTCTTCCTCCTATTCTTAGCTACCTCACGTATCCCTTTCACGATGTAGTCTTTTATTTTGTTTTGGACACTAAATAATTGTACTCTTCAAGGTTGGGGACTCTGGAGGATTTGAAAGGGGCTTGGGTTTTTTCCCCCCCTTCCTTCCTTCCTTCCTCCCTCCCTCCCTCCGTCTCTTTCATTTTTTCTTTCTTTCCTTCTCTTTTCTTCTTCTCCTTTCTCCTTCTCCTTTCCTTTCTCCTTTCCTCCTCCACTCCACTCCTTTCCTTTCTTTTCCATTCCTTCTCTCCCTCTCTTCCCTTCCTCCTCCTCTCCACTCCTATTCCTTTCTCCTCCTCCCCTTTATTTTCTTTTCCTTCCCTTCCCCCTTCTTCCCCCCCTTCCTCCTTTCCTCCTCCACTCCTTTCCTTTCTCTTCCCTTCCACCTCTCCTTCCCTTCCCCCTCCTCTCCTTTCCTATTCCTTCCTTCTCCTCCCCTTTATTTTCTTTTCCTTCCCTTCCCTTCCCCCTTCTTTCCCCTTCCTCCTTTCCTCCTCCACTCCTTTCCTTGGAGGATTTGAAAGGGGCTCAGGTTTTTCCCCCCTTCCTTCCTTCCTTCCTTCCTTCCTCCTCCTCCGTCTCTTTCATTCTTTTTTTCTTTCCTTCCTTTTCTTTTCCTTTCTTTTCCTTTCTCCTTCTCTTTCCTTCTCCTTTCCTCCACTCCTTTCCTTTCTTTTCCATTCCTTCTCTCCTTCCCTTCCTCCTCCTCTCCTCTCCTATTCCTTTCTCCTCCTCCCCTTTATTTTCTTTTCCTTCCCTTCCCTTCCTCCTTCTTCTCCCC
This sequence comes from Pseudonaja textilis, assembly GCF_049901715.1. Lineage (NCBI taxonomy): Eukaryota > Metazoa > Chordata > Lepidosauria > Squamata > Elapidae > Pseudonaja > Pseudonaja textilis. The sequence continues at coordinate 20,485,563 of NC_141994.1, read as the reverse complement.
TTCCCTTCCTCCTTTCCTCTCCTTCTTTGTATTATTTATATTTCATACTTCTTAAGACCCATTTGGAAAGAAAGGCCGTCTCTTTAAGAATTTTTTACAATTTGGAATATATGGTACAAATGGTTGTATAAAAAGGAAGTAAAGATGTCTAGTGAAACTGATTAAACAAACAACAAGGGAAAATGGAAATAAGGATAAATGTATATATGGCTATGCGTATATGTAAAGTAATATAATTAAATAAATATTGTATTATAATTGTAATGATAACATAACAAAAAGTAAGGATTTAAGAAATAAGTTATAGATTCACTTGTAACAAATGACTTTAATTGACACGAATAGAAATGTACACTACTATGAAAACATTGCAAAAATGTGAGAACATGTTTCTCTTTTTTTAAAATATATTCTTTTTTTGTTTATTAAAGATTGTCATTACAACATCAAAAACTAATATAAACTGAAAGAGATAAAAGAATAAATGAAAGATTGGAAGTGGCCGGGAAAAAAAAAGAGAGAAACGGAAAGCACACACACACACACACACACACACAGACACACACAATTTCCTAATTTCATCGCAAATATAAACAATCTCAGTAGCTTATTACTTCTTCTTAAATTACAGGAAATGACTTTTTCTTTTTCCCATATTTCTTATCTACAAACAAATCCCTAAAGACTTGTCATTTCAGTCCTGGTGCCCACAAAAATCCATTGACGATGACCAGAAATCATCATATTTATTTTATTTAAAAGATTTATACAGACACTCATAACAAATCCTGGGCAGCTCTAATAAAAAATTAAAACAAATGTATAAACCATATTAAAACTCTAATAACCCAACGATTTAAAAATGGAGCAAAAAAACCAAAACCTGATGCCAAGTCAAACTTCAGATGTGTTGAAGCCTCATCTTATCCCAGCACTGGAGGAAAAAAGTAAATGCTTTTAAGGAGTCTTGAGTCAGATTAACAGTTGGAAGGGACCTTGTAGGTCATCTAGTCCAACCTCTCCCCCAAAGTAGGAGACCCTACGCCATTTCTGACTGATGGCAGGCCAGTCTCTTCTTGAAAGCCTCCAGTGATGAAGCTCCTACAACTTCCAAAGGCAACTTCTTTTCCATTGGTTGATTGTTCTCACTGTCAGAAAAGTTCTCCTTATTTCCGGGTTGAATCTCTCCTTGACCAGTTATCAACCATTATTCCTTGTCTGGCCTTCAGGTGCTTTGGAGAATAGCTTGACCCTTTTCTCTCTGTGGCAGCCCTTCAAATATTGGAAAACTGCTATCATGTCTCCCCTGGTCCTTCTCTTCACTGGACTAGCCAAGCCCATTTCCTGCAATCGTTCATCATATGTTTTAGTCTCCGCTCCCTGATTATCCTGGTTGCTCTTCTCTGCACTCTTTCTAGAGCATCGACATTTTTTTTTAATCGTGTGGTGACCAAAACTGGATTCAATATTCTAGGTGTGGTTTTACTAAGTCATAGCAATTGGACTTCTTTTCTTTTTTGGTTTGAAACATTTCACTGCTTCCCTGTCCAAAATGTAAACATTATGGTCCTTTTTCTTTTAAGGGAACATATAATGCCTGATTCTAGTCCTGTGGTGTTGCTTCTTCTGTCCTGGGCCATCCTCTTAGAATAGAATAGAGCTGGAAGGAACCTGGAAGGTCTTCTAGTCCAGCCCCCTGCTCTGGCAGGAGACATTTCAGACAAGTGGCTGTCCAATCTCTTCTTAAAAAGCCTCCAGTGATGGAGCCCCCACAACTTCTGAAGGCAAAGCTGTCCCACTGGTTAATTGTCCTCCCTGTTAGGGAGTTTCTCCTTAATTCCAGGTTGCTTCTCTCCTTAGTTAGTTTCCATCCGTGGTTTCTTATCTCGTCCTCTGGTGCTGTGGAGAATAATTTGACCCACTCTTCTTTGTGGCAGCCCCTCAAATATTGGAATACTGCTATCATGTCATCCCCTAACCCAAGGGTTTTCAAACTTGGCAAGTTAAAGACTTGTGAACGCCCAGAATTCCTGAGCTAACATGACTGGAGGAGAAAGTTGAAGTCCACAAGTCTAAAAACTGTCAAGTTTTGAAGACCCCTGATCCTTCTTTTCTCCAGACTAGCCAAACCCAAATCCTGCAAAGGCTTCTTGGTTTCTCCAATCTAGATTTCTGAACACTGCTCACTGCACTGGACTGCATACAATTACATTACTCTTCATACGTTTTGGTGCATGATCTTTAGGGTGGACAAGCCTTTGTCTCAGTGCATTGGTGGGTTTAAAGAATACCAGTTCACGGTGTTTTCCAAATATGGGTTCTTGGTGTTTTTCTGAGGCTGGCATTTTTCCTGCAATGGTTTCATTTCTTTCTTCTGTGACATTAGAGCCCTGGTCTCCAGGCCTGAACTGCAACTCAAGAGAGTTTTTTTTATTTTTTAAATTATCACCTTGAATCTTGCATAATGGACAGTGAGGTCTCATCTTTGAGTGCATTTGCAGGGATGGTTAATTTTAATCTGATGATCAAGAGGTGGAGCTCTTGCCTCGCAATCAGGAGGCTGTGAGTTCGATCCTAGGTAGAGGCAGGTATTTCTCTCTCTGGGCACAATGAGACTGTATCTCCTGAACAAAACTCCACACTGGTGATAAGAAGGGCATCCAGCCAGTAAACACTCAGCTCGATTCAACTGCCCAGACTCCACCCCGCAAGGAATTATGGGGTCATTAAAAGGACATGATGATCAAGATGGGATGAAGAATGGACTATAACATGAGTTTACCATAACAAGCTAAAGCCTCCTTAGATAAGTAGGGTTTCTTTGGGCTTTTTTGGAACCTCTTCCTTTTGTTTCTTAATGTATTTTTCCCCCTTTCAGGCAAGGAAACTACTTAAAAAAAGAGGTGTGGCAGCATACATTGCTTTTTTTTATATAAGCAGAGTCTATAATGAGAAAAAAGAATGGTTGATGACTAACAGTTCCCACCTGGTTCTTTTTTTTTAGTAGTCAAATGCAAATTGTATTGCTCAACTTGAGACCTTCTCAAGTTGAAATTCTCAAAGAGAAGTTCTCTTTTTGCAGCAGGTGGTCCCAACTCTTTTGGTCCATCAGAAGCAAGCACAAAATGGCATCCAGGAAGTCTGTGGTTTACACAAACCACAGCACAAAATGGCGTCCAGGAAGTCGGGGGTCTTCTCCTATCTTGTCTAACCCGGGAGGGGGGTCAAACTCTAGGCCTGGGGGGACCACCCTGGAAACAGCAAATGACTGGCCCGCAGAGTCTCTGCCAGCAAAAATGAAGCTCGGGAGGGCCGTATGTGGCATTCCCAAGCTCAGTTTTCACAGGCAAAGGGTTGCCGGAGGCTGTCGCAGGGGAAACGGAGCTCGGGAGCCCGTTTTCGCTGGCAGAGTGCTCAAGCCACCACCGGTGCCCCCGCCCCTCAAATGAGTGACATCGAACTGACCATGCCCACCCTGGCCTCTCGAGGTCAAACACAACTCTGATGTGGCCCTCTATGAAATCAGGTTTGACATCCCTGGTCTAAACCAGGGGTCGCCAACCTTTTGGACCTCAGGGTCCACCAAACTCATCGTTTTAAATCCTGCGGACCAGAGACTCTGGGAAAATCCCCCAAAAAGTCTGCAGGAAAATTCCCCACCCTGTTTTCCTACCTATCGATCATTCTTTATGTGGGATTAAAGGATATCATTTCCAGCTCCGTTCTCAGACGGAAAGAGAAAGAGAAACTTCTGCCTTCATGCAAGGAAAGCAGCAGGAGGAGCAGAAGTCTTTCTTCCTCTCCCCCAAACTCCACCAGAAATGAGTCATTGTGAGACTTATCGTGCTGGTGCAGCCTCTTGGAGCAGGAGGCCTTGCAGGATCCCAAAGACTCATTTCTGGCAGAGTTTGGAATAGAGAAAGAAAGACTTTTGCTGCTTTCCTTGCATGTAGTCAAAAGCAAAAGAAGAAAGAAGTGGAAAGAAGCATTGTTTTGGGGGTGACATTTCTCTGCAGAGCACTAAAATTTTCTCACAGACCACCAGTGGTCCCCAGCCCACTGGTTGGCGACCATTATTCTAAACCGAGGATGTGTTCTGACCAAGGCTTCCTGAGGCCATAATTAAACACACGCTTATTCCAAAACAACTCTCTTTTTATTTCAATAGCTGGGAATTATATTCGTTCCGAGCCCATAATGAGTCCCAAACAGTGTCTCGAGATAAGCACCCACCTTTATTTCCTTTGAGTTGCTGCCAAGAACTAAAGTGCTAAATTAACTGTAAAAAGCCAAACGGAATACAAAGTCCACACAGAGTTTCAAGGTTTAATCCGAAGAGAGCAAACAAAGTTGCTTCCTGCAAAGGTTCCTGTCCCTTTGCTCCTCCTTTATGCCTTATGGGAGGGCCAATCACTTCCCAGCCTTAATCCCAAGTTGCCCCCTTTGTCTTAACTGTTCTTGCCTTCTGGCAGCTCTGCGCACATGCACACTGGGAACAGGCTCCCTTTGTTCCTCTGCCTCACTGTTGTCAGATTCTGGAGGCTCCAGAGTCAGCACATAACTCCCAGATGGTCCTGGCCCCATCTCTGCATCGGATGCAGGACCCTCATCCAAGTCCTCCCCAGACTCCCAGACTGGCCCATGTTCCTCCCCACTGTCCAATTCTGCTGTCGTCTCCACAGGTTCTGGCAGACCACAACAGGATGTCTCCCATTTCAGAACAGTCAAAGTAAGCTATGGTTTTCAACTTCCTATCTCTCGTTTCTATTTTGCAAGAAAACTCGAGAGACTCACAAGAGAAAACCTGCTGAAAAAAATGTTGCCCACCTGCCTGCCTTTTTTCCATTTATTTACTTGTAGATTAAAGGCGAGGCAGGAATCCTGGCCATCCTTAAGCAAGAAGGGACCATTGTCTTATGGTGCCATCTCATGGCTCAGTATATTATTGCTGCAAGAATGCAGAGTCCTGATTTTTTCTTGACTTGGAGAAGTTGAAACACCTAATCTATACCAGTGGTTGTCAACCAGCGGGCCAGGAACCACTGGTGGCCCACGAGAAAATTTTGGTGGTCTGCAGAGAAATGTCACCCCCAAAGCAATGCTTCTTTCCACTTCTTTCTTCTTCTGCTTTTGGCTGCATGCAAGGAAAGCAGCAAAAGTCTTTCTTCCTCTCTCCCAAACTCTGCCAGAAATGAGTCTTTGGGACCCTGCAACGCATCCTGCTCCAAGAAGCTGTGCCGGCGTGACAAGTCTCACAAAGCCTCATTTCTGGTGGAGTTTGGGGGAGAGAAAGAAAGACTTCTGCTGCTTTCCTTGCATGAAGCCAAAAGTCTCTCTTTCTCTTTCCCCAAGAATGGAGCTGGAGATGGTATCTTGTGATCCCAAATAAAGAATGATCGATCGGTAGGAAAACAGGGTGGGAAATTTTCCTGCAGACTTTTTGGGGTTTTTTTCCCAGGTTGTCTGGTCTGCAGGATTTAAAATTATGAGTTTGGTGGACCCTGAGGTCCAAAAGGTAGGCGACCCCTGATCTATACAATGGATGAAGACATTTTCTACCTCCAGAGGGAGGGAGGTCGCCCACTGAAACAGGATTAGAATAATTGGCAACTACCTTTGGTAATAAGTCTTTTCATCTAAAGAACAGTGTTGAAGACCTGAACAATTTCAACAATAAACCAGATCTGACATGGACTTAGCAAGTTGTTATATTTATTCTTCCACTGAATCCACGCTCCAGTGATCTATTTCCAAATGGAAGGAAAAATAATGGATGTGGGGATAGATAATTCTTTTATGGGCATGGCAAAGGTGTCAAGAGTCTCCAAACCTGGACAACTTTTAAGAATTGTGGGCTTCAACAGCCAAAATTCCTCTGCCAGCCAGCCAGCCATCCTAGCTGGGGGGATTCTGGGAGTTGACGTACACAAGCCTTAAAAGTTTTGAAGCTGGAGACCTTAGTCTTAAATGATGAATATGCTACACATTTCATGCCACGTAAATTTCAACTTCAATATGTGTGCGAAGTGATTTTACAATGAAGAAAGAGGAGAAAATAAACAGCTTTGTGGATAAAGAAGAAGGTGAGCGGCTCACTGTTAAGGTGTAACAGATCTCACCTGAGGAAGCCGACAATGTGATGGATGATCCCGAATAGTTCATAGTTGCAGCACCCATTGTGACCGTGTTCGGTTGATTGTTTGCAGTGTCGGACCGCTGATCAGAGCCAACATAGTTGTGCTGTAAGAAAAGGAAAACATTATGACTAGAAAGCAACGGCCTAAGTGTTTTTTTCTGCTGCTTGATACATTGGGCTTTCTTGTCTGCTGTGGAAAACAGAATTGTCTCTCTTCTTGTCAAGGGATAAGAAGATAATTTACTATAGCATTTTTTTGTTCCAAATGAGTGGTGCAGTATGCCTAGAGGTGGAGCTCTCGCCTCACGATCAGGAGGAGGCTGTCAGTTCGATCCTAGGTAGAGGCAGATATTTCACTCTCTCTGGGCACGATGAGAATATATCTCCTGGAAAAAAAAACAAAAACTCCACAGTGGTGACAGGAAGGGCATCTGGCCAGTAAACACTCAGCTCCATTCAGTTGCCCAGATCACCCAGCAAGGGATTATGGAGTCATGAAAAGAGGATGCTTTTCTTTGTTCCAAACCAGAATTAAGTTAGTTGGTCATTCTGCACGGTTTAAATGCATCCCCTTTGTGGTTCCCTTTAAAATCCAATTTAAAAATGTTTGTCCTGGTGATTATTAACAGAACCACCTCAGAACAGACTATAGGTTTCAGAAACATGCCATCAGCCAGTTAGTTACTGATGACGTTACCTAGTTTGGTAATGAAAGGTCTGCAAGAAAACTACCAAGCACCAAGAATCCCAGAGTTAGTTACTGTGAGATTTACACTCCAGATTTGTAGCACAGATTATGCCCAAAGGTATTGATAAAACTTAAGCAGAATTGGGGCAGTGGGATAAGGAGGCAATATAAAGACAGTAAAGACATCAAAAGAGCTTCTTCAAAATAATGAACTGCTGGGCAGCTCTAGGATTAATAAAGAACAATATTTGTAGCTCAGGATTGAAATGAGGGACCCTTGAGGTAGTCTGAGCTTGGTGGTTTTCTTGCAAACGTTTCATAACCCAACTACATAACATTATCAGTGCTACGGTCTAGCACTGGTGACGTTACCGAGTTTGGATAATGAAATGTCTGCAAGTAAACTCTCAAGCACCAAGAACAGAGGTGGTCTTCAGCTGGTTCTGATCAGTTCTGGAGAACCGGTAGTGGAAATTCTGAGTAGTTTGGAGAACCGGCAATTACTAACTCTGACTGGACCCGCCCCCATCTATTCTCCACCTCCCGAGTCCCCTTCCTCTAGTTATTAATCTGCACTTTTAAAAAATGTTATGATAGATGGATAGATGGATGGATGGATAGATACAGAGGTGGTCTTCAGCCAGTTCTGAGAGGTTCTGGAGAATCGGTAGAGGAAATTTTGAGTAGTTCAGAGAACCAGCAAATCCCACCTCTGACTGGCCCCGCCCCCATCTATTCTCTGCCTCCCATTGAGTCCCAGCTGATTGGCTGGGTCTTCTTTGGTTGCCCCGCACAAGAGAATGGAGCTGGAAAGCAGGTTAGTGGGGTGGGGAGGGAAGGGGGATTTTGCAGTAATCTTCCCCCAGGAGTTGGGAGGGAATGGGGATTTTGCAATATCCTTCCCCTGCCATGCCCACCAAGCCACGCCCACAGAACCGGTAGTAAAAAAAAATTGAATCCCACCCCTGACCAAGAACCCCCAAGTTAGTTACTATGAGATTCGCACTCCAGCTTTGCAGCACAGGTTATGCTCACAGTGATTAATAAAGCAGAACTGAGCCAGTGGGATAAAGATATTGCCAATATAAAGGGATACTGCCAATATAAATAAACTAAAGATAGCAAAAGGGTTTCTTCACCACTTTATCAAAATAATGAAGTGTTGGGCAGCTCTCGGATTAATAAATGAGAATATTTGAAGCTCAGGGTTGAAATGAGGAGTCCTTGGGGCTCTCCGAGCTTGGCTGTTTTCCTGCAGACGTTTCATCACCCAACTAGGTAACATCATCAGTGCTTGTGACTAATGCTGGACTAGCACTGGTGATGTTACCTAGATTGAATAAGGAAACGTCTGCAAGAAAGAAAAAAAACCAAGTTAAGCAAGCATGGAGGATCCCTTCAGCTCTTTAGGTCTCCTCAGAAAGTGCCAACAGCTGTCCTGAAGAGAAAGAGGCAGGGTCTCCTCACCCTTGTGCCATTCTCTGAGGATCTACTGGCAATGCAGGGGCTGCGAGAGGGCATTTCTTAGTGTTTTTCACCATCAGTTTTTCCATTTTTCTCCACTTTGCTCGGCGATTCTGGAACCAGACCTAAGCGGGGAGAAAAAAAAAGGAAAGTCTTTAGTCAAAGAAACTTTTTGGACAGACAGGAGGATCCCTTAATCCAACCTTCTATGTTGGCTGGGAATTTGCACAGGTGGTCCTCGACTTACAACAATTCATTCAGTGACCATTCAAAGTTACACTGGCACTGAAAAATGTGACTTGTGACACAGCTGTCAAGTGAATCTGGCTTCCCCAATTTGACTTTGCTTGGGAGAAGGTTGCAAAAGGGGATCAGATGACCGTGGGATAGTACAACCGTCATAAATATGAGCCTAGTTGCCAAGCATCTGGATTTTGATCATGTGACTCAGTGGTGAGATTCAGATTTTTTTTTACTACCGGTTTGTGGGTGTGGCTTGGTGGGCGTGGCAGGGGAAGGGTATTGTAAAATCTCCAGTCAAAGTTTCTGCTACCGGTTCTCCAGAACTGGTCAGAACCTGCTGAATACCACCTGTGACGTGACTGTAGGGAAGCCTCAATGGTTGTAAGTGGGGGAACAAAAGGGTCATAATGCACTTTTTCCATGCCGTTGCAACTTTGAACGGTCCGTAAATGAATCGTTGTAAGTTGTGGACTACCTCCTCTAACTTTGGGTATCTCTAAGAACGTGAGACAAGATCCTTGCTTCATGAAGAGCAATAGCACTTAGACTTAAATACCTCTTCACAGTGCTTTTACAGCCCTCTCAGCACATTGCCCCCAACAATCTGGGTCCTCATTTTGCCCACCTCGGAAGGATGGAAGGTTGAGTCAACCTTGAGCCTGGTGGGATTTGAACTGCCGATAGTCAGCAGAAGTGGCCTGCAGTACAGCACTCTAACCACTGCACCACAGAGGCTCTTAATTAATGAATTAAGTTAATTAATGATTAACTCTGGATTCTTATCCAGAAATATTGGATGCAACATTTCTGGATGACAATGTTTTATCTTTCTGCTGTTCAGCGGGTCTCAACTCACCATAATGCGCTGGGGTGTCACACCAATCGAAGCCGCAATTTCTCGGCGCTTTTCGTTGTCAGGATAATGGTCATCTTGGAATGTTTTCTCCAGTTCCTGTAGCTGTTCTGGAAATGACATCAATCAATTAGCAACATAATGGGAGAAAGCAACCAGGAAGAGAAACATTAGGGAATCACCCCTGAGCTTCAAAAGGATGTGTGTTAATATTCATTGACTTTAACACACACACACACACGCACACACACTTTACCAAGAGAGTCACATTTTTCTTTCCCTTTATGACCCATGGCTCAAGCACCTCACAATGAGGAATAGCTGAAGCTGGCAAGAGAGCAGCTCTTGGAAAGATAATCTCGATAAAGGAATAATGTAAGAGTTAAGATGCTGGATTTGTCAGTGGAAAGCCAGCAGCTCAGGTTTGAGACCCAAACGCCACATGAGCAGGGTGAGCTCCCATCCTCACCTCAACTCCTGCCAACCTCATAGTTCGAAAGCATGAAAATGTGAGTAGATAAATAGGTACCACTTCAGTGGGAAGTTAACAGCGCTCTATGAGGTCATGTTGGCCTCATGACCACAGAAATGTCTTCGCGCAGCACTGACACAATGGCCTTGTGTGGAGGTGAGCACCGCCCTTGTAGTTGGCAACAACTTATGGAGTAAAATCCGGAGTGAGTTTTTTTATTAAAAGAATTGTTAAGGGAAAGTAAACAACTCCTGGGAAAGAGGAAGGTGTGAGGGGAAAAAAAGAAACCACCTAAGGAATTCTGGGAGTTGAAGTCCACAAGTCTTAAAGTTGCCAAGTTTGGAGACTCCTGCCTACAACTATAAAGTAGCGTTTCTGAAATGCTAGAGGGGCCTGTTTCCTGACCTGCCTACTTTAAAGACCTGAGAGAAGAGAACTTTCCAGATTCTTTAAATAGAACCATTTTACTGGCCACCTGGGTGGAGATTTGGGTGGCCCGGACTGATTGCTGGTTTCTCCAAGCTACAAGGTCAAGGCTGGGCTGGGAAGAAATCATTTTGCAAAGGAATCTGGGTAATGAATCAGTTTTGCAACCAAAATAAATTCAAGCAGTTTGACAGGGTTGCTAATGGGATTGAGGAGACAAACCCTACTTCCAATTCCAAGCTCTCATCTGCTCTCCAAAGTCCATATACACATCTGGAAATTAGAAGAAACTACAAAATGCCCCAGGAAACCAGGGGACAGTGGCTTTCTTCCAAGATGTTCTGGTTAAATGGGAGACTAAAGGTCACCCTCAACTTACAACAGTTCATTTAGTGACCAAAGTTAAAACAGCACTGGGAATAAAAGTGACTTATGACCGTTTTCCACACTTACGACCATTGCATGGTCATGTGATCAAAATTCAGACGCTTGGCAACTGACTCGTATTTACGACCGTTGCTGCGTCCTAGAATCACGGGTGATCCCCTTTTTGTGACCTTCTGGCAAAGCAAGAGTCGATGGGGAAGCCAGATTGACTTCACAGCCTTGTTACTAATTTACCAATGGCAGGGATTCATTTAATAACGGTGGCAAGAAAGGTCATAAAACGGAACAAAATGCAGCAAAGCAAATGTCTCCCTTGGCAACAGAAATTTTGGGGCTCCACTGCGGTTGTAAGTCGAGGACCTGCCTGCAGTACCAAATTATACAATTCAGTCAGTGGTGGGATTCAAATTTTTTTACTACTGGTTCTGTGGGCGTGGCTTGATGGGCGTGGCAGGGGAAGGATACTGCAAAATCCCCCTTCCCTTCCCTCCCCACCCCACTAACCTGCTTTCCAGCTCCGTCCTCCTGTGCAGGGCAACCAAAGAAGACCCAGCCAATCAGCTGGGACTCAATGGGAGGCGGAGAAGAGATGGGGGAGGGGCCGGTCAGGGGTGGGATTTGCCGGTTCTCTGAACTACTAAAAATTTCCACTACCGGTTCTCAGAACTGGTCAGAACCAGCTGAATCCCACCTCTGAAACTAGTCATGGTTAATGCCTCGTAACTTACTTTCGTTGTAGAAAGTTCGTGTTTTCTTTTGAGCAGGTGGAGCGGATTCTTTGGAGATTTTTAGCGAACCGGAATCTCGTTTCTGAATTCCATCTACGTTGCCTTTGGACATCAGAACCGAATAGAACCTGAAAGACGGCTGGCCCACGTTATTGGCTGTCTCACCTCTGGCCGACCTGCGTGTGAGATGGCCCAAGTTGAGATTCTGGTCGATGTCTGGATTTTGTTCGTTGTCCAGCCCGACACAAGGAGCACCTCCCCTTTCAAGGCCCTTCTTGGCTTTCTTTTTGGCGATCTCCTTTTCCATCACGTCCCAGCTGCCCAAGTCTACTTTTTCTTCTGATTTTGAAGGAAGGACAAGTTGTTGGTTGTGTTCACTTTCAAAAAATGGAGGGTCAACGTTCATGTCACCATAGCAGGCTGTTGGGTTGGGAGGTTGGTAGAAAATGAGTGAGTGAGCATCTAAAGATGTCAGCTGTGTGAGATGAGATTCTGGCCTGGGGTCTAGATAATACTCTCCATCAACTTCCTCTTCCTCCTTGGAAACTTCAGGGTTCCCTTCTTTTGTCAGGATCTTTCCAGGTGGATCACCAAGGATCACAATAGGATCCATGGAGCAAAGACTGCTCTGAGCGCCAACCTCATTCATCAGGTTTTCATTTGGAACCAATTGTTCTGTGCACAGAAGTGATTCTCTCACTCTGTTCTCTTCTGCCTCCTCAAATTCGGCCTTGTACACTAATAATAATAAAAGAAAGGTGCCCATGTTATCATTAATACCAGAAAAACGAAACCAACCAACCAACCAACCAAAAAAGTTTTCGATTTTAAAATTCTAAAAGTGGAAAGTGGTAGCAGAAGAAGACAGAAGGCCAGGTGAATTAACCCAGTTGCATGGACTGAGATTGGGAGTTTGACTGGGGAGTGCGATTTATGGATTTCCACCACAGGTTCCTTCCCTGCTGTGAAAGGTCAAAATAATCTCAAGTGATTATATTCAAGGCATGTTGCGATTTGTCCTGAGATGCAGCCAAAATCAAGCCATCTCCTTCTCAGAAACCCGAGCTCTGAGTGAAATATTCAATGGTGAAATTGCAAAAAGCATCGTCTTTTTAAAAAAAAACACCTAACAAACAAACTTTAGAGTCAGAACAGAAATTGAATAGCAATAGCACTTAGACTTATATACCGTCCCATAGTGGTTTATAGCGCTCTCTGGGAAGTTTACAACGTCAGCATATTGCTCCCAGCAATCTGGGTCCTCATTTTACCAACCTCAGAAGGATGGAAAGCTGAGTCAACCTTGAGCTGGTCGAGATCAAACTCTTGGCTGTGGGCAGAGTTAACCTGCAATGCTGCATCCTAACCACTGAGCATAATAAATTAAACCTGGATTCCCAGGAGAGAGGGGCTACATTCCAGAGGAATAAGAGACAGCAAAGTTTAAATAGTTTGGTTATGAGGAAGAGAGTCAAGACAGCTACTCCCTATGTCAGGGCTCTGGTAGTTACCCCCATTTAAATCACAGATCTCTAGCTGAATTTTCAAAATTTAAGGAAGATTTATTAAGAGTAAACATGCCGGCGCTGCCTGGGTGTAGCCAACTCTGAGACACATCATTCATTGTCCCCCTTGACCCTGGTTTTCCCCCCACCCCCTGGGTGTATTATAATTCATATCCTCCAATGGGACACATCCATAGCCAAGAATCCTCAATCATGCTTAGAATTTTGCACGGCAGAAACTTCGGTCACCTAGAAACTATCTTTGAAAACATTTATGGAATGCAAGCTGCCCACTGCTCCCCCCTCCCTTTCTGATGGCACCTCTAAAAAGACCATAGAAATATTTTATGAGTTGACACCCTAGTTGTTCTCAGAGTTTTACTTTGATGATGCAAATCATGGGTGGCCTGCTATGGGTTCGTATGGGTTTAGCTAAGATTCTGCATAGTTCGGCGAACCAGCAAATCCCACCCCTGGCTGGCCCCGCCCACCCCATCCTGCCCTCCCAGGAGTCTCCACATGGCCCATTTTGGATGCCAGGTAAGTACAAGGCCCACACGGAGCCCCGGGGAGGGTGAAAAACGGGCCTCCCAGAGGCTCCAGAAGTTTTGAACTTCCTTAAGGCAGCGGGAACTCTAAAGCTCTTCCAAAGAGGGAAAAGGGCAACCCATGATCCTCTGGGCAATGATGTTCACCCTCTGGAGTGCTTTCCTATCTGCCCCTGTGCAATTGGCAAACCAGACATAGGTGCAGTAAGTTAAGATACTCTCTATGGTGCAGCGGGTAGAAGGTCACCAGCAGTTTTCCATGTAGTTGTTGTTTCCTGAGAAGCCTCAGGTTGTATAATCTCTGCTTGGCCCTTTTGACCAGGGCTGCAATGTGAGCACCCCAGGTCAGTCCTTTTTTAGGGTAACACCACAAACTTAAAACTGGCCACTTGCTCTACTCAGTCTCCATTGATAAGCAAGGGTTGGATGTCTGATCTGTTCCTTCTATAGTCCACTATAAGCTCCTTGGTCTTATTGGTGTTGAGGACCAAGTTATTGTCTCCACACCACAAAAGCAATCCGTCCACCTCAGTCTTAAATCATCAATATTATGTGAAATAATTTTTAAAAAGCTTTACTTGTGGGACATGTGGGGCCCACACTAACTCTTAGAAACAGAAAGATGTTAGCTCAGCATTAATCTGTAAACTGAATGCCTGCTTCTAACGCCTTCCTTGAAGGGTACATCAACCAGGGGCTAATGTAATGATTTATAGACAGCCCACCTATGAAATCTATGAATTTCACTCTCACCTGCTAAACTGCCCCATTCCATCGTAACATTTTTTGTTTTTTGGCTGGTTTACTGTTTTTCAATAGGTGGGACAAGATGGGGGGGGCATGGTCAGAAAAGTCAAGATGGCTGCTTGGGCCCATATGACTGAGGCTCCACCCTTTTTATGTGCATTGGCACAGAGTCTTGGTGGCACAGTGGTTAGAGTGCTGTACTGCAAGCCACTTCTGTTGACTTATCAGCTGCCTGCAACTTGGCAGTTCAAATCCCACCAGGTTCAGGGTTGACTCAGCCTTCCATCCTTCCAAGGTGGGTAAAAAATGAGAACCCAGATTGCTGGGGGCAAGAGGCTGACTCTGTAAACCGCTTAGAGAGGCCTGTAAAGCACCGTGAAGCGGTATATAATTCTGCTACTGCCCTTCCTTCCTTCCTTCCTTCCTTCCTTCCTTCCTTCTTCCTTTCTCATTCTCCTTCCTGGTGGTGCAGTGAGTATTGCAGGATACTCTGCCCACTGCCAGGATCCTGACCAGCTCAAGGTTGACTCAGCCTTCCATCCTTCCGAGGTGGGTAAAAAATGGAACCCAGACTGTTGGGGGCAATAGGCTGACTCTGTAAAACCTCTTACAGAGGGGCTGTAAAGCACTATCAAGCAGTATATAAGTCTAAGGGTTATTGCTATTGCTTATAGGTGTCACTTGTAAAGCAGGAATGGGAGCTTGGGCTATCTGGATGCAGCTCTCCTGTTGACATTTTTAAAAAAATGGGGTCAAATGCACATTGTCCACCATCACATTCTTGGAGAGACACCCTTAAGGGGTCAAATGCACATTGTCCACCATCACATTCTTGGAGAGACACCCTTAAGCTTGAAACCATGGTTTGCAGGACTCCAAATGTCAGAGGCCTGTGCTTCCTTGAAAGAAGGGAAATTTGCAGAAGGACCTAAGCAACTCAAGGGGAAAATCTGAGAAAATGCAACTTTAGGGAACTCATGTCACAGAAAGCTTGATACATTTGACTACATTTTTTTTCCTGGCCAGCCAACTGGATGAGAACCCAGATTGTTAGGGGACTCTGCAAACAGCTTAAAAAGCACCGTAAAACACCGTGAAGCAGTATATGTAAGTCTTAAGTGCTATTCAACCCTTTCTATAACGCGCACCCCTTAAAATGCTTCTTCTTCTTCTTTTATTAGTTCATCTTATATTTCCAGTTTTCCTTTCACAGCATACATATTTTGTGGACGGCGCATTGACTGGGTCAATGCCCTTTTTAAGCAATGCTAACAATGATAATACAAATAAGTATATATCATCCTAATCTTCCAACTCTGACAATACCATTCTCTCTTTATAATCCTTATTTTTTTTCCATTCATTCATTTAAACATAAATAACATTTCTTTTCACCATATATTTATTATCCCCTATTACAGAGGTCTTCAAACTTGGCAACTTTAAGACTTGTGGACTTCTGGGAATGTTAAAGTTGCCAAGTCTGGGGACCCCTGTCCTATTAAGCCACTTATATTTAATATTTTAAAAATTACTCATTTTTTCCCCATCATACTTCAATCTCCCAAACATAACAAAATTCAGTCAATCCAGGGATTATATCTCAAAATCCCCACAATTCCCCCCCAGAACACTTCTGATGTATTCTTGCACCCTTTAAAAAAATAACTATATGCCCATTGTTGCACATTATCATTATATAAATATACACTATCGTTTTGAAACTTCTAAACCCAAGTTTTTGCACCCCCTGGAATATTGTCTCGCACTCCCCCAAGGGTTGGGATCCCGTTCTGGTTTATTCCCTTGAAAAGAAATGAAAAGCTTTGGTTCTTGCAACTTAGGATATCCAAGGTTCCTTTTCCCAGAACTGAGGCTTCCTGCATCACACTTAAACTGTGGCTGGGCTTAATCCCAAACAAGCCACGATGCATTTTGGTCCGGGAGTCCTTTCAGGTTATGCTTGCAATTTCATTCTTCACGAAGGAAGGCACAGGGAGAGGGTTCCCACAAGGCAGGAAAACCCACCCCACCCCAAGGCAAGCCAACCCCACCCGGATCCTTGCTTCTCTCTCAATCTCTCTCTCTGTGTGTGTGTGTGTGTGTGTGTGTGTGTGTGTGCTCTTCGTGGGGGGTATTGTACCCCACCCTTTTCCCAAGAGCCTCCCCGTTGCAAAGCAGAGCCCTTTCCCACGCTATTGCTGTGGGGCGCACGGAGCGTTCTTCTTAGCCAAAGCAGGGGGTTGTACTAGATGACCTCCAGGGTTCCTTCCAACTCTTGTTATTCTATAAGTAAAAGCGTGTCGCGTCTCCTTTTTCTAACGGGACGGGCGCAGGGAGGGGATGTTTCAAGGGCCCTTTGGGGAGAGAGAGGGAGGGAGGGGCATAGGGGGCCCCGGGGCCCTCCGCGTTACCCGCATCTTGCTGAGGGAACTGATCCTGCGCGGCGCGCCCGTCCATCGCCATCCCGTCCCAGCGCAAGACCCGCGTGCGCGGAGCAGGCTCCGGGAAGTCCGCGAGATGCGACGCCTCCCCCGCAGCCAGGAGGCGCCAGAGGGACGGAATGGACCTCATTAAGGACACCTGGCCGGCCAGGTGTTCGGGCGGGGCGGGGGGTGAGGAAAGCCGGCTACCGCGCAATGGGCCTTCCTCACAGCCCCCGTTTGGGAACGGGGCGCCGGCTTATGGCAGCGACGGGCAGGTCAAGGGGTGCTCTTTGCTTGCGACCACTTGGGGAAGCCGGACATAAGAGCGACCTTGCCGACTCGCCGCCCTTTTGGCAAGCTGCCTTTCGCCCCTGAGGCACGTGCGCAGGCCAGGCGCTTCTGCGCGGTGCCAGCTCTGGATCGCGCAAAGCTGAACCCCCCCCTCCAACCCCCCCCCCAAAAAACCCGTTTCAGAAGTGTTTAGGTAGCGCGCTGGTTTGTGTGTGGGGGTCATTCGCGGCACTTCTGGATCGGATTTCCACCCTCGGGGCCTGCAGAGGCAGAGTTGGAAGGGATCTTGCAGGTCATCTAGTCCAACCCACCACCACCCCGCCCAAACGAGTGACTACACCAGGGGTGTCCAACCTTTCACCTTCCCTGGGCCACATTAGAAGATGAAAATTTGGTTTGGGCCGCACATAAAATAAAATAACAGTAACGATACCTGATCATCCAAAAAAAAAACATAGAAAACATAGTTAACATATTAAATTTATTTGGAAATTAAGTTAGTGAGATGTTTTTATTATTTATTATTTATTTAAAATTATTTATTTTTATCACGGTTTTTTATCACATTTTTTTATCATGGTTTATTTTCCGGCCAAATTTTGTGGGGGTGGGGGAGAAAGCTCGCTCGCCTCGTGCCTACCTCTCCTCCTGCAAATGGCCCGGCGGGATGAGGCAGGACTGGAAGGCAGAAGCAGCAGCAGCAGCGGGGAAGAAGCAGTGGTGGCGGGGCAGAAGCGGCAGCGGTGGCGGGGGAAGAAGCGGCGGTGGTGGCGGGGCAGAAGTGGCAGCGGGGCAGAAGCGGTGGCAGTGGCGGGGGCAGAAGTGGCAGCAGGGGCAGAAGCGGTGGCAGCAGCGGGGGCAGAAGTGGCAGCAGGGCAAAAGTGGCAGCAGGTGGGGGTAGAAGCGGTGGTGGCGGTGGGGCGGGGCAGCAGCGGCGGCGGGGCGGCGGGGCAGAAGCGGCGGCGGTGGCGGTGGTGGCAGAAGCGGCGACAGGGCAGCGGTGGCAGGGCAGAAGCAGCAGCGGTGGTGGGGGAAGAAGCGGCGGGGGGCAGCGCAGGGGCAGAAGCGGCGGTGGTGGCAGGGGCAGAAGTGGCAACGGGGGCAGAAGCGGTGGCAGCGGCAGGGGCAGAAGCGGCAGCGACGGTGGGGGCAGAAGTGGCAGCAGGGACAGAAGTGGCGGTGGTGGCGGCAACAGCAGGAGGTGGCGCTCTGACGGCACCCACCTTTTCTGTTGCTGCTTGGCCTGGCACTCGCCTTGCCCCGCCTCGCACCTGCCTCTCCTCCTCCTCCTCACTGGCTCTGGCACGAAGGTTGGGGTGGGCACTGGGCCGCATTACGAGGCGACCTGAGCCGCATGCGGCCCACGGGCCGCGGGTTGGACAAGCCTGGACTACACCATTTCTGACAAATGGCAGTCCAATCTCTTCTTGAAGATCTCAAGTAATGTCACTCCCACAACTTCTGAAGGGAACTTCTGTTCCATGGGTGGATTATTCTATTCCAGGGGTCTTCAAACTTGGCAGCTTTAAGACTTATGGACTTCAACTCCCAGAATTCCTCCTCCAGTCAGGTTAGCTCAGGAATTCTGGGAGTTGAAGTCCGCAAGCCTTAAAACTTGCCAAATTTGAAGACCCTTATTCTATTCTGACAGAAAATTACTCCTTATTTCCAGGTTGAATCTCTTCCTTGATCAGTTTCCATCCATTATTCCTTGTCTGGCCTACAAGTGCTTTAGAAAACAGCTTGACCCCCTTCTCCTCTCTGTGGCAGCCCCTCAAATATTGGAGCACTGCTATTCTGTCTCCCCTGGTCCTTCTCTTCCCTAGACTTCTGTCAAAATTTCTCTCCCCAGACTTAATGTTTAAGTGGTTGGATCCCTGAGACAATGGAGATCCCACACAAATATTGATCGGTGGCATCCTCAGCACGAATGCGCAGACAGGACACTGCATTTCAAAACTGGAGGAAACCTAGTCAAATTCAGCAGGGTTGACTTCAGCACACCTGTTAGGCTGCCCGGGAATGTTGCATGATTTATTTTTATTTATTTTGGGAAATAAATAGGGTGACTCAAGGCGGCTTTCGCAGATATAAAAAACCCCCATATAAAATAGAAAATAACAAAAAGAAAAACAGTAAAATAACAACCTCCCACCCCGGTGACAACACGTAATGAAGATGATCCTGGCGGATCTCCAGACCATGAAGCAACTTGGGAAGTGGGACATGTAGTCCTCGACTTACAACCATTCATTTAGTGACCAAAGTTCAGAAAAGGGAGTTCTGGCCGTTTTTTTCCACACTAGTGACTGTTGCAGCATCCCCATTGCCACGTGATCAAAATCTGCTTGGCCACTGGCATGTATTTATGACGTTCGAGGGTTTGAGGGTTGTGTGATCATCTTTTACAACCTTCTAACCAGCAAAATCGATGGGGGAAGCCAAGGTTCACTTAACAACCACGTTACTTAACAAGTGTGGCAAAAGGAGTCATAAAATGGGGCAAAATTCAATTTAAAAATCTCTCCTGCATAGCAACGGAAATTACAGTGGGGGTTGTAATTGGAGGACCACGGGAGAGGCTGCAGGAAATCCCAGTTTGCTCATAGCCAGAATTTCTTAAGGGAATCTCTCTGCGTGATTGAACATTGGTGTGCTTATGCACGCCCCCTGCAGACCTCTTAGGAAAGGGGTGAGGTCAATAGTAGACAGTCTAAGGTTAAAGTTTTTGGAGTTTGGGGAAGAAACCACAGAGTCAGCTAGAGTATTCCAGACATTGACCACTCTGTTGCGGAAGTCGTATTTCCTGCAATCAAGTTTGGTGCAGTTTACCTTGAGTTTGTATCTATTGTGTGCTCTCGTGTTGTTATGGTTGAAGCTGAAGTATTCATTGACAGGTAGGACATTGCAATGTATGATTTTATATACCATACTTAGATCAGACCAAAGACGGCGTAATTCAAGGTTCTCTAGGTCTAGAATTTCGAGTCTGGTGGCATAAGGTATTCTACAGCGAGTAGAGGAGTGGATAACTCCTCTTGTAAAATATTTCTGGACTTTCTCAACTGTGCTAAGATCAGATACGTAATGCGGCTTCCAGACTGATGAGCTGTATTCGAGTATTGGTCTCGCAAATGTTTTGTATGCTCTAGTTGTTAGTGTGATATTACCGGAGAAAAAGCTACGCAGGATTAGGCTCCTGTACAGGATCTGTGGATCTCTCCAGGATCTGCTGCTCTAGGAGCTCTTCCCCCCACCCACCCCAAAAAATGCAAAGTGCTTTGGAATCGCATCCTGAAATAATTCCATGATTCCATAGTTGGGTGGGTTCTTATGAGCCTAACCCAACAATGAATTTTCTATGCTCGTTACGAGTCACACATGTTGTTTCTTGAAATTACATTTCGGTTATTGAACATATTAAAAAGCGAGTAAACTCCGTGCACTTAAGCTAGAAGAGAGGTGCAAAGGCAGACGGGTTTTTAAGATGGGCAGCTATATGAATGTTTTCAATAAATACAGGGAGTCCTTGATTTATGACCACAAATGAGCCCAGAATTTCCACTGTTAAGTGAACCTTTGTTGAGTGAATGCTGTCCCATTTTAAGAGCTTTCTTGCTATTAAGTGAATCACTGCAGCTGTTCAGTTGTTAACACAGTTGCTAAGCAAATCGGGCTTCCCTATTGACTTTGCTTGTCAGAAGGTGGCAGTGTTGTGGATTGCCAGCAGCCTGTGCAGACAGCAGGGGAATTGGATGGTGGGGAAGAAAGGGGACCAGTTAGGGAATCTGGAGAGGACTCGAACGAGGGTCCTGCATCCGATGTAGAGATGGGGCCAGGGCCATCTGGGAGTTATGTGCTGACTGCAGAGCCTCCAGAATCTGACAGTAGCAAGGAAGAGGAATAAGGGGAACCTGTTCCCAGTGCGCGTGTGCGGAGAGCTGTCAGACGGCGAGAGCAGCTGAAACAAAAAGACAACTTGGGAGTAAGACTGGGAAGTGATTGCCCCTCCCATCAGGTATAAAGGATAGGCAAAGGTGAAGAAACCTTTGCAGGAAGCAAAGTCATTTGTTCAGTTCAGACTCATTCTTGAAGCTCTTTGTACTTCGGTTGGGTTTTTTTCCCTAGTTCATTGGACACTTCTGTTATTGGCAGCACTTCACAGAAAAGAAAGGTGGGTGCTTATCTCGGGGGACTGTTTGAGATTCATTACCGGCTGGAAATGAAAATAATTCCCAGCATTGCAATAAAACAAGTCTTGTTTTAAAAATAAGCATGTGCGTAATTACAGTTTAGGAAGCCTTGGTCAGAACAGTGGCAAAAGGGAATCCCATGACCCTGGGACGCTGCAACCATCATAAGTACATGCCAGTTGCCAAGTGTCTGCCATGGGGCCATGCAACCATTGTATGTGAAAAACAATCATCAGTTGTTGGTTTTTTCAGTGCCATTCCACTGTCAAAATAGTCGCTAAACAAATAGTGGCAAGTCTACCTGCGCATAGAATGACAAGCCTACCATGGGTACCATTTTATGAGATCACCCCCCGCCCCAACATTTCCCATCAACCTCCCAAAAGATTACTTCCACATGCAAACCAGGTTGCTGGTGATTCCAGCCTTGCGTTCCTCGTGTCAGGGATCATCTGGGCTTGGTCATATAACCTCACCGGTTATGGAAAAACCACGGTTGGCCTCTTGACTCCTCTCCAACATAGGCTCCTTAACCAGCTCGATGGCTAACCGTGATGCCCGTTGTCCAATCCAGACCATCCACCTGTTCTTGTATATACTGAGAGCAACCAGAATTTTCTATGCGGAAAGATGACGCACTAATTTCCACAATGGAAGAGCGGATGGTAAAGGTGATGGAATGGGCAGAAATGGCAAAACGGACTGCTTTAATTAGAAGAACTGATCCCCTTTTGTCTCTAGAAACACAGGGCTGGAAGGGACCTTGGAGGTCTTCTAGTCCAACCCCCTGCCCTTATTTGATATGGAAACCACTTCGTTTTTGCTCAAAACTGAAAAAAAGAAAAAAGAAACGTCGATTTTAGGTTTCGATGATGGGAACGATTTTGTTCTTACAGAAACGGATCTGGAATGTAGTCAAAAAAGCAAAACGCGGAGGTTGCATTCCTTTTTTCTTGTACACTTCTGCACTGAAAAAAGTGGGATGTTACGCCTTTATTTTTTCTTTGCACCTTTCTCCTCCTTTCTTTCACTTTTCTAAGTCTTGTTTTCTTTCGCATTTTTATCTCGTAATAAAAATGATTTTTTAAAAAAATAACATTTTTTTAAAAATAGAACAGAACATAGGTGTCAAACTCGCGATGTCACTTCGTCACGTGATGTAACGTGACTTCCACCCCCCCTTGCTAAACCGGGGGTGGGCATGGCCAGTGCGTGACACATTTGTCTTTGTGGGCTATGAGTTTGACACCCCTGGAATAGAACGACAGAGTGGGAAGGGACTTTGGAGGTCTTCTAGACCAACCCCCTATTATACAGGAGACCCTATACCAGGGGTCTTCAAAACTTAGCTTTAAGACGTGTGGACTTCAACTCTCAGAATTCCTCCTCTGGTCCTGTTAGCTCATGAATTCTGGGAGTTGAAGCCCACACGTCTTAAACTTGCCAAGTTTGAAAAGCCTTGCCTTATACCATTCCAGAAAAGTGGCTGTCCATGAAGCACCCACAAGTTCTAGTGGTAAGCCGTTCCACTGGTTGTTTTCACTGTTAGGAAGCTGCTCCTTCATTCTACAGTAGGTTGCTTCTCTTCTTGTTTAATTTCCATCCATTGTTCTTTGTCCTGCCTTCTGGTCCTTGGAAAATAGCTTGACTCCCCCTTCTTTGGGGCAGCCCCTGAGATATTGGAACACTGCTATCATATCACCCCATGTCCTTCTTTTCATTAGACTAGAACGACCCAATTCCTGCAACTATTCTTCCTTTTATTTCTAGTCTTAATCCTGTTCCTTTAATACCACCCAACGTGCAGCAATTAAGCTGAAGCTTTCCTGGTGAACACAATCAAGCGTTTCTCTTGAGAAATGTGTGTGTTTGTGTGCCTGCACACACGGGTTGGGTGACTGCAAAAGGGATCAGAGCAGAGGTGGTCTTCAGCAGGTTCTGACCAGTTCTGGAGAACCGGTAGCGGAAATTTTGAGTAGTTCGGAGAACCGGCAAATCCCACCTCTGACTGGCCCCGCCCCCATCTGTTATCCGCTTCCCATTGAGTCCCAGCTGATTGGCTGGGTCTTCTTTGGTTGCCCTGCACAGGAGAACGGAACTGGAAAGCAGGTTAGCGGGGTGGGGAGGGAATGGGGATTTTGCAGTAACTTCCTCTAGGAGTGGGGAGGGAATGGGGATTTTATAGTATCCTTCCCCTGCCACGCCCACCAAACCACGCCCGACACACCATGCCACACCAACCAAGCCATGCCCACAGAACCAGCAATACATTTTTTTGAATCCCACCACTGGATCAGAGCCACGGCAGAATGGCAACTTACAAACCCGGATCTCAATTTTTCCTGCCAGCAGTTGCTGTCAGGAGAAGGGATTTGACATGGACAACGCGATTTCTTTCTTGGCAGGAACCTGATTTGCACACGCTAAAATGGAAAGGAAAGGCCATTTCATCCTAAGACCACATCATGTATTTTTTTTTTCCTCTACCGCATTCGGCTAGACAGTCCAAAGCACGTTCAAATGTTAATATTTTAGCCTCACATCTTTCTGTGAGATGGGCTAAAGACTTTTTTTCTTTTTTAATTGGCAGAGCGGTGTGTGCATTTAAATGTGAGAGAGTGAAGATCATCAGGGTTCTCTGGCGGTCCCTGTCCATTTCCTTGGCTCTTCCTCCTCTCCACAATCCTCTCAAGAAAAAAATCACGCAGCTCTTTTCTCCTGGCTTTTTCCAACACCTGGGGGGACAGAACCGGTACAACCGATGATGCCAACGACACCAGTTTGTGCTTTGCCCCTTCGGTCTCGCAATTCACACGGCAGTTTTTCTTTTTTCTTTTTTAACACCTTGCAATGTCCTCCGGAGTTGGAGAGGCAGGGTGGGAATCTTTTATCTCCTGCGAAAGACCTGCTGTTTGGCGTTTTTCACCCGCTGCTCTTCCTTCAGGTTCATCTGTCGGACTTGTTTGCTGGAGATGGTCTCCACGTGATCCAAAGGAAACCAGCCTCTCTCTCCGTCTGAGAGCTTCACGCCTTCACGCCAGCCTGCAGAGAGATCGAAAGCAGGTGGTTGAGAGAACGCGCATCGCGACGTTATCCTAAAAATTAAGTGCCTTGATGCGTGCGTCCCCCTGATGTAAAGGATGGCTCTCTTTACCTGGTCAATACTCCTAATACACACAGGAAGTTCATCGCCTCATTGCACACCTGCCTAGCGGAATCCCCAATAACATCACTTACATTCGTGGTGGCCAAATTTTGGGGCTCCTGTGTCAAAAATTGCCCATGCTCTAGTGTGTACGCACTCATGTGCCAGCACCCAGAATGCAATGTGCAGCCCCCCCTCCCCATGCCCTCTGTGCATGGATGCGCAATCCCTCACCACCCCCTTACATGCACTGAGCCTTACAGCTGATTTTTCGGCTGGTTTGTGGCCTTTTTCGGCCTCCGAGCGGCTTGGAAAAAGCCTCTGCAAGGCTTTTCAGGATGAATTATAGGCTCATTTCATCACTTCTGGTATTACAGGAAGTGACAAAACGGGCCTATTATTCGACCTGAAAAGCCTTGCAGAGGCTTTTTCCATGCCTCCAAGAGGCAGAAAAAGGCCTCAAACCAACCGGAAAAATAAATCAGTGTGAAGCGCGCTCATGCGCAGTGAAGTAAGTTTGCCTCTGGCTCGGGTGCCAACATAAGTGCATGCCATAGATTCGCCATCACGGACCTACATCAATGACGCAACCTTTGGGAGTCTACCTGCAGACAAGCTTCAGGTGGCCTGTTGTGACCCAGGTCTCCAAACACGACAAACCCTCTGATGTGAACTCAACAGATTCCTTTATTAGCAATGCTGGCAGCCCTGGCAAAAAGTTTCCCTTGCAGGCTAACAAGTCCGTCTGGCAGGAAGATGAATAGTTGTCTGCCACACCTATTCATTTCCTCCCCTGCCTTTTATCCCCAGAGCTAGGGTGGGACTTTGCTAGCAATGGTGGCATTTCCATCCCAAGGACCGGCCCATAGATTTCCACTGCTCTCCTTTCCTCTGCCTTCTGTGCATCTGCACATCAGGCACTGGACCCAGCTGTTCCTCCTCTTCCCTCATCAGCCTCCTCCAGACCTGGCTTTTCCGTCCCAAGGACCGGCCCATATATTTCCACTGCTCTCCTCTCCTCTGCCTTCTGTGCATCTGCACGTCAGGCGCTGGACCCAGCTGTTCCTCCTCTTCCACATCAGCCACCGCCAGACCTGGGGAATGTTGACTCCCCATGTGAGGGCTGACGGGCAGCCCAGGCTCCGCCTCTGTCTCTCTCTCTCTCTCTCTCTGCCAGCTCCATTCCCTCTTCCCCCTCGGAGCTCCCAGACTGCCCTGATGCTTACCCTGAACTCCCACCTGCCTCCGCCTCCTCTGATTTGGCCACTGGAGGGGCCGGTGGCCGACAGGCCACAACATGGCCCACTGCAGGATGAGTTCTGTTCCGCTCCTGCTGCTTTTTGTGCAGAGGAGTTTCCTGTTTCATCTGAACCCTGATGGTGAGTTTTTTTTTCTGGGATTAAACGTTAAGTGGACATGATGGCTTGTTCTTGGTTAAGCAGCTCCACCAGTGTCTACGTGAGCTGTGTGAGCTCAAATGCAGTGGTGCTCCAGGCTCCTACTCTTTGCTGAGACTTTACAGAGAGGCACATAGAGGACCCAAGGTTAATCAGCCAGAGATTGACTCCTCTTGAGCTTCCTTAGCTGTCAGGTTGACTGCCCATCTTCTCATGCCATTCAGCTTACCCTAAGCAGATTCTATCCAGAACTGGACAATTTCTGTGGTCTTTCACTCAATATTTCCCTCAACGCTGTCCAACTACTTATTAAGTCTGCACTATTACTATTAATCTTCTCATCACTCCTATCACCCATCCCCTCCCACTTGTGACTGAGTATATGACTAACTTGTTGCTTGTATCTTTACGATTTATATGGACTGTTTCCTAGTATGATTTGATTGCTTATTGTATCCTATGACTATCATTAAGTGACGTACCTGATGCTTCTTGACGAATGTATCTTTTCTTTTATGTACACTGAGAGCATTTACACCAAGACAAATTCCTCGTGTGTCCACACTTGGCCAATAAATCAATCAAGCATTCATTCATTCATTCATTCACTCACCATCACTGCTTGACCGCAAGACCATGACTATGTCGGCTTTCTCCAGAGTCAGTT
This sequence comes from Pseudonaja textilis, assembly GCF_049901715.1. Classification (NCBI taxonomy): domain Eukaryota; kingdom Metazoa; phylum Chordata; class Lepidosauria; order Squamata; family Elapidae; genus Pseudonaja; species Pseudonaja textilis. The sequence goes on along the minus strand of NC_141994.1, from coordinate 20,459,247 downwards.
CATCATGTTCTCGTGCCTTGTAAGATTTCACACACTGCACCTGAGGGGCATCTGGAAATGTGATGGGATATAGGGTTGGTTATTTGGGGAAAATTACACCAATTCAAAATGCTTTTTGGTTAATGCAAGCACATTATGAACTCTTTTTACATCACATAATAAAGATGTTTAGGAGTTGAAACGATTGAGGCAGAGGAAAATATGTATAATAAGTAAAAGATTTCTGGGATTTCACACCTGGGATTCGATAGTGATGGGCCGGTTTTCTGGATTCTGTTTTTCACCAGCTTCAAATCTAAAATTGTGTATCTCTGACCTTTTGTTTTAATGAGAGTTTCTCTTCAACACCAGTTCTGTCCATAGGAAAACAATGGGGCAAATTGCCACAGACAATACACTGCAGCCAATTCAACGTGGCCAAAACTCAACCTGGGACAACTTGCTGCAGGACAATTTAACAATTCTATTTCATTCTTTAATTATAATTATAACTGCTTATTTAGTATTAATTAATTATAATTACTATTTAATTGTAATATAAATTTTAAAAAATATTTTTATTTTTGCCATTGACATTTCGTTGTATCCCTCCTTTTGCATCCTTTCTTTTAAGGATTCTAATCCACTATTCCTTTGATATTAATGTCACTCTTCTCCTGAAGTGAGTTGGCCATGGTCAATTGGGCGGGACGACTTGGCTGTGCTTAGTTGGTACGTGGCAAGTTGCCTGCGGTGAATTGGCTGTAGCAAGTTGTCACAGACTCCAGGAGGTAACATCATCAGAGCTAGAAGGGTTTGCAACGAGGCAGAGGATGTCTGTGGGGCCCTTGGTCCTCTCTGAGGTTGCTTGCTTTCTTGCAGACATTTCATTACCCAAGCTAGAAGGGCATAGGGTGTGTGGAATGGAGGAGGGGGAGGGAAGGAGAGGGGGAGGGGGAGGAAGACTGGGGGGGGGGGCAAGAGTGCCCTTTGAGCTTGGTTATTATCTTTCATTACCCAAACTAGGTAACATCATCAGTGCTAGAAGGGAGTAGGGTGTGTGAAATGGAGGAGGGGGGGGAAGGGAAGGAGAGGGGGAGGGGAAGGAAGAAGCTGGGGGGCAAGAGTGCCCTTTGAGCTTGGTTATTATCTTTAATTACCCAAACTAGGTGCCATCATCAGTGCTAGAAGGGAGCAGGGTGTGTGGAAGGAGGTGGGTGGGGGAAAGGGAGAAGGGGGAGAGGAAGAGGGGTAGGGGAAGGAAGACTGTGAGGTCAACAGTGTTCTTTTTGCTTGGTTATTATCTTTAATTACCCAAACTAGGTGCCATCATCAGTGCTAGAAGGGAGTAGGGTGTGGGGATGGAGGAGGAGGAGGACTGTGGGGTGTTTGGTGTTCTCTAATGTTGCTTGTTTTCTTGCAGATGTTTCAATACCCAAAGTAGGTACGATGATCGTTGCTGATGATGTTACCTAGTTATTAGGTTAAGGAAACATCTGCAAGGAACCGGGCAAGCTCAGAGGGCACCAAGGATCCCCTCATGTCACCGCAGAGCTACCCATGTTCTCTTTTATTGGCTTTACTTGTGTCCTGAGCTGCTTTCTTACCAGAATCATCCAATAGGTCAGGTTCAGGCTGTTGGGGCATAAGAGCAGAAATCCATCGCAGTTTCTCGCTCCTAGGAAAAAGGAAGAATGCGATCAGGTGGCAAGACCTCAGATGCTCTGTCCCTTCACTGGAAACATACTACGATGTGGTTCCTTGTGCTGCACTAAAACAAGACTTGTTCTATCAGCCACACTGCGATGCATTCACAGGTTGTGGTACACTATAAACCAGCGCTCTTCAAACTTGACAGCTTTAAGACTTGTGGACACCAACTGTTCCCACTGACAGAATTCCTCCTCCAGTCAGGTTAGCTCAGGAATTCTGGGAGTTGAAGTCCACAAGTCTTAAACTTGCCAAGTTTGAAGACCCTTGATATAGATAGATAGATAGATAGACAGATAGATAGAGATAGATAAGATAGATCGATCGATCAGGGGCCTTCAAACTTGACAGCTTTAAGACTTGTGGACTTCAACTCCCAGAATTCCTCCTCCAGTCAGATTAGCTCAGGAATTCTGGGAGTTGAAGTCCACAAGTCTTAAAACTTGCCACGTTTGAAGGCCCTTGCTATAAACCATCAGCCAAGGGATGTCAGACACAATTTTCTGAATTGGCGGTGGCAAAAACCAGCTTCTTGGGAGTGGGCTGCTGGGGGTCCGCAGGAGAGCCCCTAAGCTAAGATTCTGTGAAGTTCGGAAAACCCCCAAAGCCCACTCCTGGCTGGCCTTGCCCACCTCTCCCCTCCCCGGTGTCCCCACACGGCCCGTTTTGTATGCAGGTAAGTGCAGGGCGCACACAGAGGCTCAGGAAGAGTGAAAAATGGGCCTCCCGGAAGTTCAGGAAGGCCGGAAATGGGCCTGTTTCTGGCTTCCAGAGAGCCTCCGAAGCCCAGGGAGGCTTTTTTTCGCCCTCCTGAAAAGCCTCCGGAGCCCGGAGAGGGCAAAAACGCCACCCCCCACACCGTCGTGCAGGAGGCCGACTAGACCACACCCACCATGGCCACGCCCACCCAGCAACTGGGCAGAGAACCCATTGCTAAAATTGTAAAACTGTAAAACTGAGCTGGGCTGCCCAGAGTATCTCCCTGCCCGCCTTACTGAGTTTCTGTGCGGAAGAGGAATTCCACTTTCTTCCCCTGATTGTTCTGCAGCAGGAAAAGGCGGAAAAGGTTCTTGTTGTCGCCGTGGAGTTTCATTTCACACTTTTCCCCACGCACATCTGAGGAGGCTGCATGATCGAACACAATGAAACGCCCATTCCTGCCAGGGAGAGAGAGAGGGGTGGAAACAACACAAAAGTCAATATTCCCTGCTCTGGGCCAGGATTGTTTCATTCCTATCCTTCTTGCAGGAGAATACAGAAAGAACTATACTGGTTTCCTCTAAAGAGAATAACACAATGGAATAACAGAGTTGGAAGGGACCCCTTCCAACCCCTTCATCAAGCAGGAAATCTGTACCAAAGGTGCTTTTTCAAGGAGGCAACTGGACTCTCTGGTTTTTCTTCTTTTGAAGACATTTCACTTCTCATCCAAGAAGCTTCTTCAGCTCTGACAGGATAGTCGATAATGGAAGGATTTATATTTCTTGCAGAAAGCTGGTCATTTGCATCCTTTTAGAGGGTCATTGAGGCCACTTGGAAGTTTATCTGTGTAGTCAGGGACACCTGAGTAGCACAAATGGTTCCAATTTTTTTCCTCTAGAAAGCCATTTCAGTGGATCATCTTGACTTCAGAAGTTGTGGGTGCTCCATCGCTGAAGGTTTTAATGCCCCTGTTGGAGTCTGACTCTGAGGGAGAGGAGGAACAGCCGACAGGGAGTGGGAGTGTGGCTCTGGAGGTTGTGGAGGAGGCTGGGGAAGGGCAGAGGCCGGCTGAGCAGTCAGAGGAAGACTCAGGCTCACCCTCTCTTCATCCTAGGGCATGCAGGGAGGAGCAGATAAGGGAGAAATGTGAGGGCATGGTCTACGGGGGAGGAAGGGGCCCTGATCCCCTTCATGGACTGTAGCTGTGAGGACTGTTTAAAAGGACAAACTGCGCATGGGCCAGTGCCGGTAGCAAAGCGTGCATTATTCTTGTCGGAGCTTATCTGTGTTTTGGCTTCCTCCCAACTGTGGTAGCTGCTTCTCTGGTAGAAGTCTGCAATTAATCATCCTTGCCTGCTGTACTAATTCCTTCAGTGTGGTTTGGGTTGGGTTTTTTATTTCACATTAACTTTACTTTGGGTGCGGACTGCATTTACTCCCTCCGTAAACTGTTTTCTTTAACAGTTTGCTATCCAGCCGAGAATAATTGGACATTGGGGCCGAGTTGGAGGCATTCAAGGGACTTTCTTCTATTTTTGTGACTTAGTTATTTTTGTGTCATGCCTTTGGTCATCACAGAGGCTTTCAAGAAGAGACTGGACAACCATCTGTCTGAAACAGTATAGGATCTCCTGCTTGAACAGGGGGTTGGACTAGAAGACCTCCAAGGTCCCTCCCAACTCTTGGCATTCTGTTCTGTCCCATTCATCTGCTTTCAATCAGGGTCTTTCTTCCTAGGTCAGATGTGTAAGGAAAAAAAGCAATGAGCCAAAGATCTTGCATGTCCTCATGAGGGCCGGTAAAAAGACTAACCACGTTTTTCTTTCAAGAGGCCACAGAGCCATCTCTGCAGCCATCTATCTTATTGAGAAGAAGAACATCTGAAGGTGCAGTGAGACCCAAAACTAGAGGTGGGATTCAGCAGGTTCTGACCAGTTCTGAAGAACTGGTAGCGGATATTTTGAGTAGTTTGGAGAACTGGCAAATCCCACCTCTGACTAGCCCTGCCCCCATCTATTCTCCGCCTCCCATTGAGTCCCAGCTGATTGGCTGGCTCTTTTTTGGTTACCCTGCACAGGAAAACAGAGCTGGAAAGCAGGTTAGTGGGGTGGGGAGGGAATGGGGATTTTGCAGTATCTTTCCCCTGCCATGCCCACCAAGCCACACCCACAGAACCAGCAGTAAAAAAAATTGAATTCCACCACTGCCCAAAACCTTTCTTCTTTGATCCTCTTTGATGAGTTCAAACGGCCCTGGATTCTTCAGAGACCCAGCCCCCTCAAACTTACTCCCTAGGTCGAGATAGGAGGAGGTAATCATTGAAGAGGTGGAGGTAGATGGGCCGGGTGGTAAGTTTCCATTTCAAGCTGATATTGTATTCCAGAGCTGTAAGTTCTCCATGTTTCACTAGCCGCCGGGACTGGGAGATAAGTGGGAAGATCTGCAAAGGGAAGGATTCTCCTTTTAGCCATCTTTTTTAAAGATAGATGGATAGATAGATAGATAGATAGATAGATAGATAGATAGATAGATAGATGATAGATAGATAGATGATAGATGGATGGATGGATGGATGGATGGATGGATGGATGGATAGATAGATAGATAGATAGATAGATAGATAGATAGATAGATAGAGATAGATGGATGGATAGATAGATGGATAGATAGATAGATAGATAGATAGATAGATAGATAGATAGATAGATGATAGATAGATAGATGGATAGATAGATAGATAGATAGATAGATAGATGGATGGATAGATAGATAGATGATAGATAGATAGATATAGGTATGGATGGATGATGGATGGATGGATAGATAGATGATAGATAGATATAGGTATGGATGGATGATGGATGGATGGATGGATGGATAGATAGATAGATAGATAGATAGATAGATAGATAGATAGATATAGATGAGAGATGAGAGATAGATAGATAGATATAGGTATGGATAGAAGATAGATAGATAGATAGATAGATAGATAGATAGATAGATAGATAGATAGATAGATAGATAGACAGATAGATATAGATGAGAGATAGATAGATAGATATAGGTATGGATAGAAGATAGATAGATAGATAGATAGATAGATAGATAGATAGATAGATAGATGAATAGATAGATAGATAGATATAAATGGATAGATACAGATGAGAGATGAGAGATAGATAGATAATAGATAGATGAGAGATGAGAGATAGATGAGATATAGATGATAGATATAGATGATGGATATAAATGATAGATGATAGATGGATAGATAGACGGATAGGTGGATGGATGGATGGATAGATAGATAGGCAGACAGACAGACAGATGGATGTTTGGTTGCTAAATGAGACATTTGTTAAGTGAGTTTTGCCCCATTTTACAAACTTTCTTGTTAAGTGAATAACTGCAGTTGTTAAGTTAGTTAACACGGTTGTTAAGTGAATCTGGCTTCCCCAATTGACTTGGCTGGTCAGAAAGTCACAAAAAGTGATCACGTGACCCTCAGGACACTGCAACCACCGTAAATGGATGTCAGTGGTCAAGCCTCCGATTGTAAATCACGTGACCTTGGGGGATGCTGCAATGGTCAAAAGTTTGAAAAATGGTGCTAAGCCACTTTCTTCAGTGCCATCCTAACACTGAACGATGAATAAACGAACTGTTGTTAAGGTGTAAGTTGAGGACTACCTGTAGTAATTTTGATTTTCTTTTTTTTAAAAAAAGTTAAAATGCAAAATTTCCCTCCCACCCCAGAAAAGTGGTTTTTACAAAAACCATCAACCACAAAAAACAAACAAGACATTCAAAAGGTGAGTTAAAAAAGGGACACAAACATATATACACATATTATGCCTCCTGTTGAATACTGATAAATACATTGCAACAATATTAGTTTCCCAACCCATGAGAAACAGGCCCATTTTTTAAAAAAAAACCCCATCTAATTCTTTTTCCAAATTATGAACCTGTCATCTATCGATTATATTTATGACAAAATAGTTAGCAAGCAGATGAAAAAAAAAAGATTAGAATTTCAAACCATCTGTTAACAAACTATTATTATATGCAACCCCGTAGAAAGTTTACCATAGTTTCTTCTCTGTCCCTTTTCAGTCACACTTAAATCGTTGCCTCATAATAATTCCCAGCTAGGCTTCTCCTCCAACAAATAGCAGGGCATTCATTGTCCAGTGTTATATTGTATGCATATTATCCATAAGTACATCTAAGAGCCAATATGGCCTAGTGGCTAAGGCCCCGAGCTATGAAGCAGGAGGTTGTGAGTTCAAGTCCCACCTTAGCCATGAAAGCCAATTGGGTGACTTTGGGCCAGTCACTCACTCAGCCCAGCCTACCTCACAAGATTGTTGTTGCAGGGAAAATAGGAGAAGAACGTGCCCTGTAAAAGTTATTTGTAAAAATAATAAAGGGGAGGAACTAAACCCACAATACCTCCAAGATATGCCTGTATTCTTATGCAGATAATGCAGCATGCTTCCAAGACACACACACACACACACACTTACAAATGCTCACTGGTGCAAACTCTTTCAAGCCAATATGTCGCACAAATATTCAGTATTAAACACAGACCAGAAGCTACTGTATTGCTGTTGTTCTCTTGTTGGAGATTACAGCCCTGGGCTTACCCTGTCTTCTTTCTATATCTATATACATGTATATAAGCGAAATATCACTCACACATCATCACAAAATCTCCAGAACTGTAAAGCCTACAAATTTGAAATTTGGCACGTATGTTCCTCTTGGTTTTGAGGTGCTCACTAAGAAAGGATTTTTCCAAATGACCATCAGAGCATTAGTATTTCCTATATTATTATTATTAACATGCTCTGATGCTAAGGAGTTCTACTCCCTCTCCCCACCTGAAAAGAAATCTCTTCCAAATGCGAAACACAAGCAGAGGAGAGGAGTTTCAGTTTCACTTTGAGAGCTCCAAGCAGCTTTAGTACAGAACAGTTGAGCTAAGCCACGCCCAGGCTCCTTGCTGTCTCCTCCTTGTCCACACAGCAAAGACTGTTTCAGTTTCCAAACAGCCCTTAACTCTCTCACACACTCACAGGACACTAGCCAAATGAGTACCAATGGATGCTGGTAGGCAAAGGCAGAATTTTCCCCCCTTATTTTCCTCCCCCAAGACTAAGCCCAACTACATAGCTTCGTAGTGAAGCACGGGTATCCCACTAGTTATTGCATAAAACACGAGAAAGAAATGAGGCGTGAGATTAAAAGCTGCAGAACTTAAATGGGAATTGCCCAAATTTACACCACAGGTGCTTTTCAAAAGACAACTGGACTTTCTTCTTGTTGTTTTTTTCTTGAAAACGTTTCGCTTCTGCTCCACTGATTGAGACGTCTAGCCAAATCTAGTTTATTCCATGAACAGGGGCAATACGTTTTGAAACCTTCCTGTATTTGCATCCACCCCTCTGATCTCCCCTCTCCCCTTTCCAGGTTCCCCACAAAAAGCCATCCAACCAAAGCTTTCTCAATCTTCCTTTTCACCTCAATTTGTTTTCCTTATCACCAAGTCATCTCTATGTTTTTATAATCAGTCCGCACTGACTCAGCCTCCCTTTGTGCTGGAGTTTTACCTCTTCTGGTTTTACGGCACACTCCCCTTCCACTGAATTCTGACTAACTCTGAACTTCGGACCGGACCTCCCCAGGCTCGTCGCCACATAACAAAAGTAGGGGATCTTTTCAAAAGGCCCTGAGCTGTATATCCCCTTCCTATGGACAATGGATGGAAGCTATAACCAAGGAGAGAAGCAACCTGGAAAAACTTCCGAAGACGGAGAGCAATGAACCAGCGGAAGGACTTGGTTTTGAAGAAGAAACTGGACAATCCCTTGTCTGAAACTGTACAGGGTCTCTTGCTCCAGCAGAGGGTACGACTGGAAGACCTCTGAGGTCCCTTCCAACTCTATGATTCTATATTCTACGTTCCTACAGTCGTTTCCAGGTCTTAGAACTTCTCCACCATTAGCAAACATCGTTAAGCAAGGGGCCCAAACTCACCTACCTTGCTTTAATGGGTGTGTACTGTATAACCTTTACCTCTATGTATGTATAAGGTCTGCTCATTCTATCTGCTTACACGGTCAAACTCAGATGCAGGGGTGGGCCTCAAAAATTTTAGCAATGGGTTCTCTGCCCGTTTGCTGGGTGGGCAAGGCCATCGTGGGCGTGGCCTAGCTGGCCTCCTGCACCTTGGTGTGTGTCTGTGTGTGGGGGTGTTTTCGCTCTCCCCAGATTCCGGAGGCTTTCCTTGAGCCTCAGGGAGGGTGAAATCGGCCTCTCCCGGGCTCCGGAGGCCGGAAATGGGCTCATTTCTGGACTTCCGGGAGGCCTGTTTTACCCCCTCCCCAAGCCTCCACATGGATCCTGCACTTTCCTGCATCCAAAACGGGCCACGTGGGGACTCCTGGGAGGGGAGGGGAGGGGGCAGCCAGGGGTGGGATTTGGCGGTTCGCTGAACTGGCCATAAAATGAAGCTACGGGTCCACCCAAACCTGGAGGAGGAGAACGGTGGGCTCCTTGGTGCTCTCTGAGCTTGCTTGTTTTCTTGTAGACGTTTTATTACCCTAACTGAGTAACATCATCAGCTCTAGCAAGGAGTGTGGTTTGCTGTCCGTTTATATTCTGGTGACTCGCCTGTCTGGATGGGTGGGGGAAGCAAGACACCGGAATATAAACGGGTGGCAAACCTCACTGATGATGTTACTTAGTTAGGGTAAGGAATCTTCCTCCCCCTCCTCTCAAACTGATGAGGTTAGCTAGTTAGGGTAATGAAACATCTACAAGGAAAGAAGCAAGTTCAGGGAGTACCAAGGACCCCACAGCCGCCACTTTCCCCCCTCCTCTTCCTCTCCTCCTCCTCCTCCTCCTCCTCCTCCGTTACTCCATAAACCCCACTCCCTTCTAGCACTGATGTTACCTAGTTTGGGTAACAAAACATCTGCAAAAACAAACAGGCTCAGAGAGCACCAAGGATCCTACAGTCCTCCTCCTCCTCCAACCATACTGCCTTCTAGCACTGATAATGTTACCTAGCTTGGCAACAAAACGTCTGCAAGAAAACAACCAAGCTCCCAAGAGCACCAAGGAACCCTTCATTTCAACCCTGAGCTACAAATATTCTCCTTTAAAAAATAAATGATGAACTGACGACATCCTAAAATATGATGTCCTGTCCGTGCTCTCTCTTGACTCACACTCTGGATCTCATGTTACCTACTGGCAGAATTGGGAAAGGGGCTCTCCGACGAAGCTTAAAGAATAATATGGCTGTGTTTTGAAAACTGAAAGTGATTCCACCCAGATGGTTTGGATGACGTTTAGATGGCCCCATCTGCTCTCAGCACGTCTAAAGGCTCCTGCTGAAGGAAACAGCCTGCACGGGTTTAGAGTGATTAATAGTTCCCTTGAGTGAGGAAGTTAACCTCTGAGACACAGTGATTTTTGCTGCCTCTCTTAAGAAATCCCAAAGCTTTGCAACAATTACTAGAATCGCCTTGCAAATTCAGTTCAACTTTTGCTGACTTCATGGGAAACTTCTAGTTAGTATCTTCAACAAATTCACCTTGTTCCCTGATGAGAACCATGAACTTAGACCGGTGGTCCTTGACTCGTGACCGCAATCGATTCCCAAATTTTCTGCTGTTAAGGGACACATGGGTTTAAGGGAGCTTTGCCCCCATTTTATGACCTTTCTGGCCAGGGTTGTTAAGTGAAGCACTCCCATTGGTCAGTTAGTAACCCGCTTGTTAAGTGAATCTGGCTTTTTCTCCTGGTCAGGTGGTCGCAAAAAGGGGGAAAAAAATCATATGACCCCGGGGCACTGCAGCCGTCATAAATCTGAGTCGGTTGCCAAGCATCCAGATATAAATCAAGTAACCGTGAGGAGGCTGCAATGGTCATAAGTGTGAAAAATGGGGTCATAAGTCACTTTTTTCAGTGCTGTTGTAACTTTGAATGGTCACTAAACGAATTGTTGTAAGACGAGGACTACCTGTATATTTGGAGGTAGCGATCTAGCCCGTATCTATCACTCTAGTCCTGAGTTGATGACTGTTTCAGAGATGTATGCAATGAAATCTCATGGGTAATCAGTGGGGGTATTCAGCCGGTTTGCACTGGATCGGGGGAACCCGTAGCAAGGATTTGGCGTGGGTTGCCGAACCGGTAGGAAGTTGCCCTGGTTGCCCAGTTGCCACTGGCTCACTTGCCCTGCCTTTCCCTCCCGAGCCGTTCATACGATCAGCTGGGCCGGGATTCCCCTGGATGAGGCCCAGAAAGGCAAAAAATAGGAGGGAGCCCAGCCTCCCCTCCATTGTTTGCCTTCCTGAGCCCCCAGAGGGGCCTTAAGGGAGCAAAAATGCACCCCCTAGAGCAGTGGTCCCCAACCTTTTTTGTACCAGGGACCAGTTTCACGCAGAAACACTTTTTCAAGGACCGGGGTGGGGGGGGAGACACTTTTTCAAGGAGGGGAGGGGAGGAGTCCAAGTTTGGTGGTTTGCTTGCAGACGCTTCATTACCTGACTTGATAACATCTGATGTTGTTACCTAGTCGGGTAATAAAACGTCTGCCAACAAACCACCAAGTTCAGGGAGGCTCAGGACAAGTCGCTGCAGGATGGCTGAGAAGCCCCACCTCTCAGCCCTGCCTCCCTCAGCCTCATCCCTCAGGTGTCTCCCTCCCTCCCTCCCTCAGCCTTATCCCTCAGGTGTCTGCCTGGTTCCTCTCTTCAGTCGCTCTCTCGCTCCTCCACCAGCCCAGGAAGAAACTGCTTCAAAGAAGCCGGCAGGGTGGCTTTTCCTGTCGGCGCAGCTCCTCCGAAGCGCCCGTTCACCCCGACCCGGCCGCCCACGGTTCAATCCAGTGCTCCATTCTGCCTGCCTGCCTTCGTTTCTGGTTGTTTCGGAGCAGCTTCGGCTGAGTAAAAGAGGCGAATAGTTATTATTCTCAGCCAAAGCTACTCCGAAACAACCAGAAACGAAGGCAGGCAGGCAGATTGGAGCACTGGATTGAACCGCGGGCAGCGGGGTGGGGGTGAACGGGCACTTCGGAGGAGCTGCGCCGACAGGAAAAGCCACCCTGCCGGCTTCTTTGAAGCAGTTTCTTCCTGGGCTGGTGGAGGAGCGAGAGAGCGACTGAAGAGAGGAACGAGGCGGGAGGAAACTGAAGCCGCTGAGCCGGAGAGCAGGACAGGCTTTGGTTGCTTCCTCCCTCCCCTTCTTTCATTTGTGTCCTTGATCCCTGATCCCAGCAGCATTCACCGAAGGGGAAGAAAGCCGCCATTTTTATTTTATTTTTATTTTCTTTGTGGCCCGGTACCAAATGATCCACGGACCGGGACCGGGACCGGTCCGCGGCCCGGTGGTTGGGGACCCCTGCCCTAGAGGCTCCTCTGAGGCCTAGAAGGACCAAAAAATGAGTGGGGGGTGGATGCAAAAAAAGCCACGCCCACCCAGTCACATGCCTATTCCCACATAATCAGGTCCACCAAGCCATGCCCACAAAACCAGGAGTAAAAAAATTGAATCCCACCACTGATTGTAATGTATGCTGATTAGTGTACCTTCAAAGTGACAATATTCTATTCTATTCTATTGTGTGCTATTCTATTCTATTCTATTCTATTCCATTCCATTCCATTCCATTCTCTATTCCATTTCATTCCATTCCATTATTTCTATTCTATGCTATGCTATGCTATGCTATGCCATGCCATGCCATTATTTCTATTCTATTCTGTTCTGTTCTGTTCTATTCTCATTCAATTCCCATTCAATTCCCTATTCTATTCCATTCCATTCCATTCCATATTTTCTATTCTATTCTATTGTGTGCTATTCTATTCTATTCTATTCCTATTCCTATTCCATTCCATTCTTATTCCTATTCTAAATTCTGTTTGCACCATGAGCTGAAACAAAAGTTAAAAGGGTGTTAGTTCTGACAAAGGAGTGGTGCCGTGGCCTAGAGGTGGAGCTCTCAGGAGGGTGTGAATTCGATCCTAGGTAGAGGCAGATATTTCTCTGGGCTCACTGAGACTATATCTGCTGAACAAAACTCTGCATTGGCAACAGGAAGGGCATCCGGCCATTAAACACTAGCTCCATTCAGTTGCCCAGACTCCACCCTGCAAGGGATTATGGGGTTGTTAAAAGATGATGAATGATGATGATGTTAGTTCTGACAATCTTGGCCATGGGTTTCTGAGTTCTGAAAACCTTTGGGAGGAGGTACGGAGGAAATTATATATATCTAGAAAACACGTGAATCCAAAGCAGATTCTTTGCAGGGTTTGTTTGGTTTTTTTACCTTGCATTCAAACTCCATATTTTGACTTAAGTGAATCAATTCTTCGGTGCTCTTCATACGCTGGACATTTGCATTGCAATCTTTGATGAGCTGCAGAGAGGAAAATGCCATCAGAGCAGAAAAAAAGGGAAGGGGGAAAGATCATTTGAAAAACCACCATTTCTTTTTACTGTGAAAGAACTGGATTTAAAAGCGATTGCATCATCCTTTAGCGTGCAGAGGGAAATTCTGTGTTATTATTTTTAGGAGGTGCGTGTGAGCATGGATTATCCACGTCACAGAACACCAGTCCCATGTACTCTTTAGAGGCGTTCTTATATATATATCATGTCATGTTAATTTTGGTTTCTGAAGGGTAAATTTTAACAGTCGGGGAAACTGTTCAAGTCTCTTGGATTTTGAGTCCCACAATTGTTTGACCTTCAAAGCAGAAAGATACCAAGCAGTATCTAATTTCTTTTCTTTTTTTTTCTGTTTGGCAATATCTTTTTAAGGATTACACTAAACAGATAAAGAGATAGAAATTTCTCCTACTACATTTATTTATTTTTTTAAAAAAAATAACTATTGAAAAATTTGCAGAGCTACCCAGCTTTAAAAAATACCAAAGTTTTGTGTTCTCTGCTGGTTCATTCAAATAATAATTAAGTATATTTGCATTCAGGGGCAAACTAAATGCTTTCCTTTCCATTCCTACTCTACGAAGGGGTTGCTCAGGCTATTATCATGCCTCTCTATTCCAAAAATGGAAGTAAACTCCTTGGATATTTCAGCTTCTGAAATGAAAGGAGATTTTTCTGTGAGGAGAGGAGAGACAATGGATGCCTGAAGAACAGATTTTGAGTGACTTCTACCTTCTCAAGAGCGTCGTATGCCTGTGTGGCCTGGACTTCTTCATCAGCCCCTGGTGGAATTCTTTTCAGGATGTTCTGCAGAAGGAAAGATTGATTGATTGATTTCCTGCCTTTATTATTTTTACAAATAAATCAAGGTGGCGAACATATCCAACATACCTTCCTCCTCTTACCTTCCCCAAAACAACAACCCTGTAAAATGAGTTGGGCTGAGGCAGAAGGACTGGACCAAGATCACCCAACTGGCTTTCGTGTCTGAGGTGGGACTAGAATTCACTGTCTCCTGGTAACTGGCCCAAAGTCACCCAGCTGGCATGAAAGCCTAAGGTGGGACTAGAACTCACAGTCTCCCACTCTCTAGCCTGGTGCCTTAACCACTAGGCCAAACTGGTTCTCTGTGAAAAGCTGGAAAGCGTCTATATTTTCTAATCCTTTTTTGGGGGTGGGGTGGCAGGACTAGTCATCAGTTTTGAACTCCAACTGATCTCACGGCAGCCACACCTTCTCGCCAGCATCTTGTGAACAGGAAATGGGCAACCCCATCATTTTTATCTAGAGATCTTTGCTAGAGAACATGGTAAATCATCTCTTCTCTTTTTTTTCCAAGGGAGAAAAAAGAGAGAATCATAGTAAGAGGGAAACAGAACTGAGCCGGGGTTTTTATAGAACAAGGGCCTTCAAACTTGACAGCTTGAAGACTTGTGGACTTCCACTCCCAGAATTCCTGAGCTAACATGACTGGAGGAGGAATTCTGGGAGTGGAAGCCCACAAGTCTTTAAGCTGTCAAGTTTGAAGGCCCCTGTTATAGATGAAATCAAGGAGCTTGTTCCTGTCAGTCCACCAAAAACAGCTGCAAAAGAGAAGAGCGGAGGCCAAACAACCCCATTCAATCCGTGTACAGGTAGTCCTCGACCTACGACAACTGAGCCCCAAATTTACATTGCTACGTGAGAAATTCGTTTTGCCCCATTTTGCAAATTTCCTCCCCGCATTTGTTAAGTGAATCACCGCTGTTGTTAAATGAGTAACCCGGTTGTTAAGTGAACCAGATGTCAGGATTCCGGTAGTTACTCCAATTAAATCATGAGCCTGGGTGTAGCCAACTCTGAGATACGTAATTCACTGTCACTCTTGATCCTGCTTCCCCCCGCATCCTTCTAGGTGTATCATCCAATGAAAAACATCCATAGCCAAGAGTCATCAATCATGCTCTCCAATTAGATTCTTGCACGTGGCAGACGCTTCAGTCATCTAATCAGTGTTTGAAGAAAATATGAAAGGAATGTACTTTCGATTCCACACTGCCGCCTGCTCTTTGAAACTCCCCCTCCCCTTCTTTCTGTTGTCAACTATAAAACATGTATACAAAATGGCTTCCCCTGTTGACTAGCTGGTCAGAAGGTTGCAAAAGGGGATCAGGTGAACCCCGGGACACTGCAACCATCATAAATGGGAGTCAGTGGTCAAGCGTCCGAATGTAAATCATGTGACCTTGGGGGATGCTGCAATGGTCAAAAGTTTGAAAAATGGTGCTAAGCCACTTTCTTCAGTGCCATCCTGAATGATGAATCAACGAACTGTTGTTAAGGTGTAAGTTGAGGACTACCTGTAGTAATTTTCATTTTCATTTTTTTTTTTTAAAAAAGTTAAAATGCAAAATTTCCCTCCCACCCCAAAAAAGGGGTTTTTATAAAAACCATCAACTACAAAAAACAAACTAGACATTCAAAAGGTGTGTTAAAAAGGGACACAAACATATATACACATATTATGCCCCCAGTTGAATATTGATAAATACATTGCAACAATATTAGTTTCCCAACCCATGAAAAACAGGCCCATTTTTTAAAAAAAACTTCTAATTCTTTCTCCAAATTATGAACCTGTCATGTATTGACTATATTAATGACAAAATAGCTAACAAGTAGAATGAAAAAAAAAAGATTAAAATTGCTGCAACGGTCATACCTGTGAAAAATGGTCATGTCACTTTTTTCCGTGTCATTGTAACTTCAAAAGGTTGTAAGCAAACTGTTGTAAGTTGAGGACTACCTGTACAGGTATTTCTAGATTTAGGACTGGTTGCTTAGCTTTTGAAGTTACAATGCCCCCACAAAAGTACTTACAACCCAGTAATGAAGTCCCAGTAGCCACTCCCTCAGTCACATGACTTACACTTTGGTTGCTTGGCAACTGGCTCACATTTACGGCCCGTTGCAGCTTCCCAACATCAAGAGTCCACAATTTATGACGTTTTTGTCATTTATTTCTTGGTTTCAGCAAAAACGCCCCATTCTGAACAATGACTACTATATAAGCCACCACCACAGAAAAGGTCACAAAATCAGGACCATCGTGTGATGGCTCACTTTATGACCATCATGACTTAAGACAGTAATGGGCAGGGCCCATTACCGTTGTAAGTTGAAGATTACCTGTATATCAATAGCAAATGAGATTTAAATCATAGAACACTGCTAGATACGGCCTGCGATGTGGTCAGATGTGGCCGGTGGGGCTGCCGTAGAAATGCTGAGGAGCCAGCCCCTACCGTCTCAGCCAAGGCCCACTCCCAGGAAGCAGCTCCTTGGTCTTGCCCAGCCTCACCTCGAGCTACCTGGTCTCACCATGCCACACCTCACCTCGCCCGGCATCTCCCCACCCCACCTGGCAGCAGCCTCAATGAGGAGGACCCCAGTCTCGTCTCGCCCTGCTATGCGTCTCCCGTCCTCGCCGTGCTACACTTCTCCCATCCTCGCAGCCTTGAGACTCAAGAAACTGGACAAATATGATCCCTGGATCGGATGCTACATTCAGGCCACTGGCTGAACTGTGGCCAGGTGAAATCTTCCTACCTGGAGAAGGAGCTTCAGTCGGGTGATACGCTGGAATGGGAGAATGAGGAAGGATTTGAGGGAGAGGCGCTGGCACACTGGATCACTTTCCAGTTTCTCCAAGACCTGCTGGAAAGCAGGGACTCCGTTCCTAGGCAGGAGAAGAAAAAGGCAGACATGACACTTTGTGAAGTAAAGGTGAGAGACTGGGATCTAAAAGAAAAACAAGATATCCAACGCTCAGCAAGACACAACACATTTTCTAAGAACTGCTATACACGGGGCTTCCTGCCCTCTTGACTGACCCATTTAAGGCAAGGGTGTCAAACTCGATTTCAAGGCGAGCTGCATCAGGGTTGTGTTTGACCTTGGGGGATCGGGGTGTGTGTGGCCAGGGTGTGTGGACAGGGTGAGCATGGCCAACTATCTGTCTTTGGCTGTGACGGCCTCCTGAAGCCCTCTGCCAGCGAAAACAGAGCTCAGGAGGGCCACGCGCTGTTCTGACCTAGGCTTCCTTAGAAAGCATAAAACACAATCTTAGTTCCGGCAAAACCTCTTTTATTCCCACGGCTGTGAATTACGTTCATTCTCAGCCTGCAAGGCTTTACAAACAGTCTTTCAGGGGAATGTTGATAAACACCCACCTTATCACACTTGGAATGCGGCCAGAGAACTAATTGCCAAATGCAGGGCAAGGCCAAACTTGACACAGAGTCAAACAGAACTTTTCAAAGCTTGAATTGACCAGACTAACTAATTGCTTCCTGCAAAAGCTCATGTCCCGTTCGCTCCTCTTTTATGTCCTATGGGAGGGGCCAATCATCTCCAAGGTACGGCCTTACTCCTGAGTCGACCCTGCTTTCTCAATTGTTCTTGTCTGGTGTAGCCCTGCACATGTGCAGGCTGGGAACCAGTTCCAGAAACTCCCCCACCTCACTGCTGTCTGAGTTTGAAGGTAGCTGATGACCGTCAACCTGCCCTGGCCCCATCTCTGCCTCTGAGGCAGAACCCTCGTCCGAGCCCTCCTCAGCCTCCAAGACTGGCCCAGGTTCCTCCCCAACCTCCTCTCTACTGTCCGACTCTGCTGCCAGGTCCGCCAGCCACTGGCGGGCCACAACACGCGCGACCCCCCACCTCCCGGAGCTCCGTTTTCACTGGGAGAGCGCTGCAGGGCATTGCAGACAAAAATGGAGCTCGGGAAGGCTGCAGGCAGCCCTCCCGAGCTCAGTTTTCATTGTCAGAGGCACTGTGGGCTGGTAGAGAGAGAAGGAGGGAGGGAGAGAGAAATAGGTCAAGCATTCTGGAAGGCATCTTCAGGTCCTTACATGAGTCTCTGGAAGGTCTGGTCCTGGTAGGTCTGGTTGGTCACGTACGGCAAGTAAACCCTGCGAAATTCGGGGGCGTTTCTGAGTGCCACGTCACAGACGTTGAAGGTGAACATGTTCTCCTCAAGTTTCTCTTCCAGTTCAAAGAGGAAACTGCAGGCATCATGGAAGAAAAGCAGAACATCATTGTCACTCCTATCCCGGGGTGGGATTCAAATTTTTTAACAACCAGTTCTCTGGGCGTGGCTTAGGTGGTGGGCGTGGCTTGGTGGTCATCTGACTGGGTGGACATGTCTTGGTGGTAATGTGACTGGCTGGGCGTGGCCAACTCAATATCACTCACATCGAGGCACAAATCACCTGGCCTGGCCTCTCATGACTGTGGGGATGCTGCAACAGTTGTAAGTGTGAAAAATGGTCATAAGTCACCTTTTTCAGTGCCATTGTAACTTTGAATGGTCACTCCACACAAGGAAAGTACCAGGAAAGGAGGGGGGAAAAACTCCAGAGAAGTTCCTGAGACAGGAAGTCTAGTCCTGCCAAGAATGTAATAAGGGTTAATGGAGAGGCAGTTTCTGTAAGCAACCCCAGAATGTTTCCTTCCTGTCTTCCTTACAGGATTAGGCCAGTAATTTTTTCTAACAACCGGTTCTCCCAACTGCTTAGAATGTTAACATCTGATTTTAGGGAATAGGTGCAAACCTGTATAATCCCACTCCTGCTCCTACCATTATTTACTGACTCCTAAAACAATTGACCAATTGTTGCATGGGGGGGGGGGGGAACAATGGTGTTAATTTAGGCATAGGTAGCGATGGTAGATTCTATCCTTTTTTTTTTAATTCTAAGGGGGAAAAACACCCATCTGTTCCACAGCCTTATTTAAATGAATGATATGTATATTTCATATCAAAGGTTTGCAGCGTGTAAGACTATACTGTTAAGATTTTCCTTCATGTTTGTGATGATGGGAAGGAGAGAAATCTAGGTTCTTATTAAATAAGTGGCTACATGCATCGCTACTTAGAATAATAGAATAATAGGGTTGGAAGGGACCTTGGTGCTCTTCTACTCCAAGCAAGAAGATCTATATCAGGGGTGTTAAACTCAAGGCCCACTGGCCAGATCCAGCCAACAGCGTGCTTAAATCTCAGCCGCAGGGGAAATAGCCCGCGGTGCCTCTGCTGGCCAAAACAGTATTTGGGGGGGGGGCACATGACACCCCCACCCCATTTTGGCTGAGGGGTGCTGCAGGAGGTGTCCATCTTGTCTCCCCACCCTCCCCGGGCAGCCCGCGGAGAACTACAATGCTGATCCAGCCCTCAAAAGAAATCCAGTTTGATACCCTTGCCCTATATCGTTGTAGAGCAGGCGTCTCCAAACTTGGCAACTTTTAAGACTTGTGGACTTCAACTCCCAGAATTGCCCAGCCAGCATGACTAACTGAGGAATTCTGGGAGTTGAAGCCCCACAAATTCTTAAAGTTGCTAAGATTGGAGTCCCCCATTTTAGACAAATGTCTGTCCAGTCTCTTCTTTAAAACCTCTAGTGATGGAGCAATCACAATTTCCAGAGGTGAACCAGTCTACCGATTCAGTGGTGTGTTTCAAATATTTTGACCGTTGGTTTAGTGGGTGTGGCTTGGTGGGCCTGCTTTGCAGGCGCGCACACACTTTGTGTACATGCGTGACAAATGCACATTTTGCACAGGCACAGAGGTGTTTTGAGCCACCTCCTGCAATCCTGCACTCTCCCTGTGTTCTGGTTCGCTGGCAGCAGATGTATACGGCTGAGGTCTCGGAGAGCGAGGACTCAGGTGAGGGGCCTGCGTGTGATGCAGGGATGGGGCCAGGACTATCGGAGAGTGGGGTGCTGCCTTTGAAGATTGTGGAGGCTGGCAGCAGTAATGAGGAGGTCCCCGAGGAGCCTGGGCCCAGTGCACATGTGCGCAAGGCTGCTCGAAGGAAAGAGCAGCTGCAGCAGCACGGGCGACTCAGGAGTAAGGCTGCAAAGTAAAGTCCCCTTCCTTAAGAGATAAAAGCCAGCTGAGAAACCGGAGTTCTTTGCAGGAAGCAAAGAAGTTCTTGCACTTCAAGCCTTGTGGAAGTTCGGACTAGGATGTTTGGAATATTTCTTGGCAACTTAAATCTAGTGCTTTTGGCAGCCTTGCACAACCTGGGCAAGGCTCGTTCTTATCAGAGACAATTAGTTTTAATAGCCTTTTAACCGCGAATTAATGGAATTCGCAGAGAAGCATTAAAAGGTTTTGCTTTTATCTCTGTTTGTTTACTTAGAACAAGGTTTGGGTCAGAACAGTCTGGTGCCTCAGCAGCTGCCGCCCAGCAATTGCTGTGGCGCGCAAAGCAGCTGCGCTTCAAAAGCAGGACATAAAGATTAGTATGGGAGCCCTGGTGGGTGGGTGGGCACAACAGCAGAGTGTTGGAGATAACCGGTTCAATCTCCACTGCTCATTGCCGTTACTGGCTCAGCCGAACCAGGCCGAACCGGTAGAATACCACTACACTGAGAGGAAATTTCTCCTTAATTCTAGGTAGGATCTCTCTTTGGTAATCTTCTTCTTGTCCTGCCCTCTCTATTCAGAGTTATCAGTGGTCGGCTTTTGAGACTGGAAGGAACACAGGACTCACTTGGCACTAACGTCGCGGACATCCTGAAGACGGGAAAAAAGCCACTGTTTGTCCTGCGTGGTTAAAACCCCCTGAAGTTCCTGGGAACGTTGGAAGTGATCCACGGCTACATTCAAGCTCCGCAAGTAAGACGCTTCAGATGCAATCAGTTCAAACTTGGCCTGTTTGAAGAAGAGAAAAACGGGCATATCCCCAGGGGCACAATTAGATTCCCTTCCAAATGAAACATCAGGAAACGGCCCAAATTTGCTGCCTTCTCCTGACAGAGAAGAAGCCAGCATTTCATTTCTGACCTCCAAGTTTGAAGACCCCTGCGTCTAAGAGCTATTGCTATTCATTGCTGCATCCTGCCTGGTGCTCGTATAGCCCTCTAGGTGTGACGACGGCTCCTTGTCCTTTACCTCTTGCAGCTTCTGCTCCTCGCGGGTCATGCTCAGCAGCATGGTGCTCCCTCGAACCATGGGGATGTCCTGCCACAGGGAGGAGCCCGACGAGACGGATAGGCGGTGCAGGTAAGAGTCCTGAGAGATCGGCACTTTCTTGCGCAGCTTGGGAGATATCGGTTCTGCCTCTTCGGACAAGGAATCCGCCTGTTTTTGGCTCTGGATTGCTTTGTTCAGGGCATCATCGCTGTATTCCTGGTAGAGCAATTTGGCTGCAGGAAACAATGGATTGCATGGGAGATTGTAAGTCTATTGCAATGACAGGTAGTCCTCGACTTACAGCAGTTCGCTTAGTGACAATTTGAAGTGAAAATGGCACTGAAATAAGTGACCTCTGACCACTTTCAACACTGTCCTGCTATTTACAAAGTCTGCACTACTATTACTATTAATCCTCTCATCACTCCTTATCACCCATCCCCTCCCACTTGTGACTGTATGACTGTAACTTTGTCGCTTGTATCCTTACGATTTATATTGACTGTTTCCTAGTATGATTTGATTGATTATTGTACCCTGTGACTATTATTAAGTGTCGTTCCTTATGATTCTTGACTCTTGACGAATGTATCTTTTCTTTTATGTACACTGAGAGCATTTGCATCAAGACAAATTCCTTGTGTGTCCAATCACACCTGGCCAATTAACAATTCTATTTCTATTCTATTCTATTCTATTCTATTCTATTCTATTCTATTCTATTCTATTCTATTCTATTTCTATTTCTATTTCTATTTCTATTTCATTCCACTCCATATATTCTATTCTATTCTATTCTATTCTATTCTATTCTATTCTATTCTATTCTATTCTATTCTATTCTATTCTTCTGTTTTCTTCCCTTCTCTTCCATTCCATTCCATTCCATCCCACTCCATTCTCCACTCCACCACTCCATATTTTCTAGTCTATTCCATTCCATTCCGCTCCATATATCCTATCCTATCCTATTCCTTTCTGTTCTATTCCATTCCATGTCTTGGTGGGTGTGGTGTGGCTTGGTGGGCATGGCAGGGGAAGGATACTGCAAAATCCCCATTCCCTCCCCATCCCACTAACCTGCTTTCCAGCTCTGTTCTCCTGTGCAGAGGAACCAAAGAAGACCCAGCTGATCAGCTGGGACTCAGCAGGCAGAGAATAGATGGGTTGGGCCCAGTCAGAGGTAGTATTTTCTGGTTCTCCAAACTACTCAAAATTTCCACTACCAGATCTCCAGAACTGGTCAGAACCTGCTGCATACCACCTCTGGTGCCATAGTAACTTCAAACGGTCACTAAACCAACTTTCTTAAGTCAAGGACTACTTGTATCAAGTCCGAGCAAAGGAACATGTTTAACCCCTTTTAAGGGAGGTGTTGGGGAAGCCACAAAACTTACCAAGAGAAGCAGTACTTACACGAATTAATCAGTTTGGAACATCGGCGTTTGATATTTTCTAGGGTTTCTGGTGTTTTCTTCTCTCTTTCAAGGAAAGGAAATTTATTTATTTACTTATTTAAAAAGGACAATTAAGAAGCCCTTCAAAAGAGTTGGTTTTCATCGATTACCCCTAAACACTGGGCAAAATTCACTTTTTCATATTGTTATATGTATGTACTCTAGTTGCATCCCTAAAGCACGTGGACAGGGGGAAAAATGCATCCCCCCCCCCCCACCGCAGAACACTGTAGGACAGCTTGCAAGCTGCAAACACATGCAGGAAAATGCATACATTGGTGAAAGCAGACGTAAACGTTCCGTGTTTCCCCCAAAATTAGACCCTATCTTATTTTTCCCCCACCAAAAAAGGCACCAGGTCTTATTTTCGGGGGATGTCATCCACTGACTAATCTCATTTACGTACATCGCCCCCGGCCTCCTTTTTGCTGTCAGAGACCTTCAGAAACTTCTTCTTCTGCAGCTGGCAAGGCTTTCCTGAAGGCCTCTGCAGCCGATAACAGAGCTCTGGATCAATCCAGAGCTTTGTTATCAGCTAGAGGCCTTCAGGAAAGCCTTGCCAGCCTTGCCGGCTTTAGAAGAAATGGGCTGGCAAGGCAGGTGTTAAGGGTGTGCAAGGTCTGGTTACAACTGTCCAAAGATAAGTAGTAGGGCAGCTCCCCACACACCCCATTCCCACCTTGGCTTAATTTTTACTCATGCACTCTGGAGTGAGAGGGATCTTCATTAGGGCTTATTTTGGG